>NC_064614.1:1218273888-1218573888 GCF_023898315.1 Schistocerca nitens | reverse complement strand
TCGGAGACGAAAACTGGTGATTGGAATATCGTGAGAAGATTCCGTCGCAACGAAAAACGCCTTTCTTTTAACGATTTCCAGCCCAAATCTTGTATTATTTCTGTGACACTCTCTCCCATATTTCGCGATAATACAAAACGTGCTGCCCTTCTTTGAACTTTTTCGATGTACTCCGTCACTCCTATCTGGTAAGGATCCCACACCGCACACCAGTGTTCTAAAATAGGAGGGACAAGCGTAGTGTAGGCAACCTCCTTAGCAAGTCTGTTACATTTTCTAAGTGTCCTGCCAATAAAACGAAGTCTTTGGTTAGCCTTTCCTATGTGTTCCTTCCAATTTAAGTTGTTAGTAATTGTTCTTTTCATATGAGTGACTTGCCCTGCTGTACCAGGGAAAATAATGCAACCAATAGAAAAATGCTCCTGTGAGAGCACAAAAAGGGCAAATGTGCTCCCCTTCATTAAAAGACACTGACTTAAACGTCAGGGTACCAGTTGCCTCATTCTATCTTCCTCTGCACTTTAAAAATTTTCCCAAAAATTTTGGCATGCGTACATATTCGCACTTTTTTGTGTTGAAAGAGAAGACAGTGGCAGTGGCTAAGAGACAGAAAAGTAGTAATAAATGCTGGAAGATACTAGACAATGGTTGTGTTGCAGAAAGAGCGAAGGAGACAACGGTAGTGTGAGAGAAAGAGAGGGACACAGTGGTAGTGGATCGTAGTTTATAGAGATAGGACGGTGCTAAGAAAATAGTGATGGGGACAGTGCAAGTGGGAGAGGAATAAAGAGGAGGAGAATGTGGAAATGGGTGAGAGGCAATGAGAATGAGAGACAGTTTATGACAAAAACAAGGAGGAAGAGAGAGAACAAACAGCAACAATGGGAAGGACGGAATGAGATAATAGCAGTAAAAGAGAGCAACAGGGAGACAGTGGCGGTGAGATGAGACAGTAGTAGTAGGACAAAACGAAGGAGACGGTGACTGTGAGTCAGGAGACACTGATAGCTAGATCGACGCGAAGAGATCGTGGTAATGAGTTGGGCTGAATGAATGAGTGAGAATCGGCAAGTGAAGTGGATGGTTACGAGCGACTTACCGCACTGGGCTAGTGGGTTGTATGTTAAAAAGAGGACGACTGTGTTCGCATGCCATCTTTTTTGGGACAGTTTTAAAATGGCGAGGAACGTAAAATAAGGCAGTTGGTGCCCCTCTTTTCAGTTTGCCTTGTAAACAGGAGCATATTCGCCTTATTTGTCCCCCGACAGAAGCATTTTCCCACTCGTGTTGTAGATACTCGGTAAAATGGTTCTAAACGCATTACCGTATTGCAGTTTTTGGCGTTAGTTGCCCACTTTTACTTTGAAAACAGTTTTCTGGTTCACACACTACTGAATTTTTAACGGTTTTTGGTCCTACTAACGATTTTGTGTAGTAGTTTCTTCACATTTGTGCCGCGAAGGCACTCTATTCAGTTACCCTGCAGAGTCAAGGATGTCTCACTCTGAACAGTACCGTGCACATTCCACTATCTCTATGTTTTCACAAATGTGTTCACTGTATGTCTTTAGTGCCAGTGTTATTGGCAAGTTTTCGTTTTTGTTACGTAGTTAGGTGAGTAGTGGCGGAGGCAGTGAAAGAACAGGGAACAATTTAGGTGGGGCCATACACCCAAAATTTGCCTTTATGGTAATCGATATGACACGATGTCAATTTGGCATCTGCCGACTTATCAATGTGCGGCTCGTCGTGAGTCACCAGGACAGCCGTCCACAGGGGGTGGGTCTGGCAGCACAGTACGGGGGTGTTCTGTGTGCCCTTCCCCTCTCCTCCACACCCCTTCCCTACCCCCACCCCCTCCAGACTGCCGTAAACAATGGGACATGGGCGCTGGCATCGACGCGGGGGATAATCCAGCCACTGTGCGCTGCGTTGCTCTCGCCACCGCCACGCGACTACTCTCTGCACCTCCCAGAAATCAGAATCTCACTCTGTAATAGGTTATACTATCTTGTCCTTAGGTGGACCTATTTAAATTTGTGTCCATAAAAAAAAGTGAGAAATTCGCACCTGGTTTTCCTCCTCACTAATTCACGGCCTACTTATAACTCGAAGGTCTGCCAGAAACGCTCACTGTAAGTTTTTCATGACGAATAAATCCGCTTCAGTTGTACTTGACAGATACAGTAGTTGGATAAAATCGTACACATTTCCCGTGTTTCAGACGCTTGAGTGCGTACGCCATTTTATCCAAATAAGGGATTTGTAAAAAAAAAAAAAAAAGAAAAAAAAAAAAACAGGCTCTGAGCACTATGGGACTTAACACCTGAGGTCATCAGTCCCCTAGAACTTAGAACTACTTAAACCTAACTAACCTAAGGACATCACACACATCCCTGCCCGAGGCAGGATTCGAACCTGCGACCGTAACGGTCGCGCGGTTCCAGACTGAAGTGACTAGCACCGCTCGGCCACACCGGCCGGCTGTCAAGTACAATTGAAGTGGATTTAGTCATCATGAAATTTTTTAGCAACAGTTGCGGATGCCCCGCAAAAACTGTATTCCGGTCACTATATGAGTGACTGTTTATTTCTCCACCCAAAGTGATCGTCCTTCCCAGTGGATAGCCACTCGAAAAATCAACTTCAGTGCGACTGTAGTTTCGTAGTGTTCAATCCGTCTGCCTTGTGTGTTTGTGGGTTCGATGTGAAAGTGTCAACGACCATTCCCGGTAAGCCATCTGACCATTAGGAGGGTTACTTGTACATCGTAAGGAGAACGGAAGCAGTTGGAACAGTGGTTTGGCGCTTTTCGAAACAGAAATCAGTGTATTGCGGAGGAATGCTAAAGACCAAAGATTGTAAGGTGCTCAGTTCAAACGATCATCAGTGTGCAGCTCCGGCAGAATCTCTCTCAAAAGTGCGTAAAACTCTGTTAGGTAAAGAAGAGGGTGTGAGAGGAAGAGACGTCGATTTCTAAAATATGTTCCGAAGAGTTAGGTGAGCTGCGCAGTCGAGGCTATAACTTTTTTTTTTTTTTTACTGAAATGCAAGAACAGAAAGTGCACGTGACGCTAGACTGCGAGAATCTATATACAGCTTAAGTCATATATGTGGAAACTCTGAGCGTTTTAGTTAGTACGACAGTGCATGTTGTGTACATTACACGTACTATACGCTTCTCTACGGGTATAGACCATATCATTATAAAGTATGCTTTGTCAAATAGGAACGAAACGGTATTTAAATTGTGTGTTTGTAACTTGGTTGTTATATTTTCCATTGTAGTTTCTGAAGACCCGGTCGTAACTATAAATGTGATTGCGTCAGACAGAAAATAAAAGAAGATGATCAGTTCCGATTGTAAAAACATGTCCAGTTCTCTTCATTAGTAATTTTTGTAAAGTGAAGTAAGAGCCCTCGGCTATTGTGTCTGCGGGACAAATTTCGAAATATGCACGGGTGGATTAATAGACCGTTCGTTAACCTTTTCTGGACGCAAATCTAATTGGGCTTAGTTTACAGGACACTTCCATATGTAAGATCTAGCTCTGTGACTAAAGAGAAATCAAAATGGTTCAAATGGCTCTGAGCACTATGGTACTCAACATCTTAGGTCATAAGTCCCCTAGAACTGAGAACTACTTAAACCTAACTAACCTAAGGACATCACACACACCCATGCCCGAGGCAGGATTCGAACCTGCGACCGTAGCAGTCCCGCGGTTCCGGACTGCAGCGCCAGAACCGCACGGCCACCGCGGCCGGCTACTAAAGAGAAGTCCTTTTGTTGGCCGTACACGTTCCACTTGTTTCATTTTTGAACCATGATCATCTGCCTGTAATCAGTGGCATAGTTAGGGTACAGCTACCGGGGCGCGCGCCCTGGGCGATGCAGTTTTCTGACAGGCGAGAAGGATGAGGAAGGCTGACAGAATAATGGGGAGGGAGGGCGCAGCAGGAGTGGCAATAAGAAGGCAAAGCACTGGATCGAACTTAAATAGGAAGGAGGCGGAAATGTAGGGAAAGGAAACCACGGGAAGATTCGAAATGAACTGTGATGAACAACAGTTACATCAGACCTACATCTCCCATTCTACAGAGACATGCTTCTCGTGCTTGGGTACACTAGATGGAGCCACTATCCTTATGCCAAAAGAGCCAACGCGTGCAGATTGTAAGGAGCGTTAGTTGTTTTGTTTGTTACTGTTTTGCGTTGATCACCAATGAAGCAGTTAAAGGGAAATCCCTTTATAGTTGCAAGAAATGCGGCTTTGTAATGTGTATTGTTCCCCTTTTTGAAGTTTTTCACCCCTGTGTGGGAGGGGACGGGGGGGGGGGTATGGTTAGGCAGATAATGAAGTTTCGTCTTGGGCACTAGGTACTCTAGTTACGACATGGCTTGTAATACACTTACGTGAAAATTCACTTTCTACGCTGTTCTAACTAAGAAGAATGTAACCAGTGACCAGCCAAGGATCTCTTATGCCGCAGCACTCAGCAAACAAACCTGATCATCCTTTCAAAGTGTGTTTGTAGAGTCTGGACTCGCTCCATGTTGTCAGCTACAAGTATGTAAAGCCACATATTCTTGTTTTACTGCCATCACACTTCTTTTACATGATACATTATCTGTCTAGTCTTGTCATAGGCGTCATTTAAGTAGAAACAAAACTGTCTCACTTAATCGGTCTTGATTCTTCGTGATCATGTAATACACCAAATCAATGTGTCCAGTTTAGTTCAAATTTTGCTCTTTCAGTATTTCTATACAATTCCCCATAGCACATCACGAGTCGAAATTCCTGTAAGGCAACGTACAAATATTAAATCACGATTTTGTTTTGACAGAATAGTGAATGAAATGAGGCAGTTGCAGACCAAAAGATTGTCGAGCTGTTAACGCCTACGCAGTGCCACGGTCTCTCACATCCATTAAATCCCCCTCACTCCCCTTCTTTTCAGCCCCTTGCTTGTGTGGCGCAGTTTACGATTTACTCCGATGTACCGACCACTCCACCCTACAATAATCCTTGTACGAAACGTCATCTATTATTTGTTCGATACATTCGAATCTCCAACTTGCCTTCATTTTTCGATCTCTTCGGCGCCCTCTAGTACCACGTAAGCTATTCCTTGATGACTTAACACACGTCTTATCAACCTGTCCCTTCTCCAGGTAATGTTTGCCGCATATTAGTTTCCTCACCGGTTTCTTAGCTTAACAGTCCATTTATTTTCAGTATCCGTAACTCCGCCTCTCAAATGCTTCCATTCTTCTCTTCTCCGGTTTTACCACTGTCAGTGATTCACTCCCATACAGTGCAGTACTCCATCCACTCATTCTCACAGATTTCTTCCTGATTTTAAGGGTTATATTTGATACTACTAGTCTTATTTTGACAAGGAACATTCTGTACGCCTGCGCTAGTAGTCTTCTTATGTATTCACTGATTCCTCTATCAAGCATTATTTCACTTCCAAGGTAGCAGAATACCTACGTTGGTTCCCTGTTACGATTATAGGTTGTCGGTAATATCATTTCTCCTTATCCTCTGTTCATTGGTCTTTTTGAAACCATGCACATAATGACATCAAAAACCTGATTGCAAAATCCTGACAGGAATTATTTGCAGAAGAATGGAAAAACTGATAGAAGGAGACGTCAAGAAGGATCAGTGTGGTTTCCGGAGAAATTTAGAAACACGAGAAACGTACGACTTCCTTGAAAAATATGTTGAATCAAGGAATACCTGCATTCATAGAGTTTATAGATTTAGAGAAAACGTTTGACAATGTTGACTTCGAAATTTTGAAGGCAACAGGTATAAAATACAGGGAGCGAAATGTTACGTACAATTGGGAGAGAAACCAGGCGGTAGTTATAACAATCGAGTGATGTAGAAAGGAGTGAGACAGTGTTTTAGGTTATCTCCGATGTTATTCAGTCTGTGCACTGAGCAAGTAGTAAAGGAAACCAAAGAAAAATTATGAGTAGGAATTGAAGTTCAGGGAGAAGAAATGAAATGTCGAGGCGTGCCGATGACATTGTAATTGCGTCAAAGACAGCAAAATACTTGGAAGAGCAGCTGAAAGGAATGGACAGTGTCTTCAAACGAGAATATAAGATGAACATCAACAAAAGCAAAATAAGGGTAACGGAATGTAGTGGAATGTAGTCGAATTAAATAAGGTCATGGTGAGGCAACTAGATTTGGAAATCCGACACTGAAAGTAGTAGACGACTCTTGCTATTTGAGCAGTAAAATAACTGACGATGGCTGAAGTAAAGACAGGCAATAGCAAGATATGCGTATCTGAAGAAGAGATTTGTTAACATCGAATATATATTTAAGTGTTAAGAAGTCTTTTTGAAAGTATTTGTCAGGAGCGTAAACTTGTACTGAAGTGAAACGTTGACGACAAGCAGTTCAGACAAGAAAAAAATGTAAGCTTTCGAAAGATAGTGCTACAGAAGAATGCTGAAGGTTAGATAGGTAGATCGCTTAGTTAATGAGCAAGTACTGGATCGATTTGGGGTAGAATTTGTGGCACTAATTGGTTGGAAGAAGGGATCGATTGGTAGGTCACATCCGTAGGCAACAAGGAATGGTTAGTTTGGTAATGGAAGGAAGGGGAGGGGGGGGCGGGGTAGAGAGGGAGATAAAGGCACGACTGTAGTAACCAGGTTCAGATGGATATAGGTTGTAGTAACTACGCAGAGACGAAGGGACTCGCAGAGGCTAGACTAGCACAGAGAGCTGCATGAAACCACTCTTTGGACTGAAGACCATAACAGCGGCAACATAAACAACAACAATTTGCGGGTAATGTTTTCAATGTCAAGTTCCGCAATGGGAGAGAGAAGAGCCCAGTGACACAGTTTGCACGGGGTGACCTCAGTGCCGTGTTGGCCGCAGGAGGGCGTCGCGATGTGAGGCGTGGGCGGCCACGGGGGAGGCACGTAAATCTGGCAGGTGGAGGCGGACATTTACGGCGGCCGCGGCTCGCCGCGTATTTCAAGGCCGGCCGCAAAAGGCGCTCTGCACAGTGTGACGTCGCCGGCTTACTGCCAATGCCTCGCAGCTCTGCCGTGTGTTGTGAGCAGGCTCGCGGTCGCACTCTGTGTGGGGGTGGATCTCGAAAGAAATCGCTACGTCACAGCACCACGCCCACTAACGACGAATCGTAAACATCTTTACTTGGAGAAAAGCAAACTCTTCATTGAGCTGTGGTTCATACGTCGATTGATTAGCGTATCGCGTTTCACCTTCTGTGTACACGTTTCCTACCCTGTTACAGATCGGTAGATGTGTGGAAAAGTTACTACAGAACACTACACCATCTGAAATTTTCTTCGTCGTGCTTGTCAGTAGTAGTCTCGGGTCGTACGAGTGACGACTCCTTACTTAGTTTATCTGACGTTTCGCCGACACACGTAACTGCCCGTGTGAAAGATGAACATTGTATTACAGTAATCGGGCAGGCCGTAAATACGAGTGTCAGTCTGAAAGCAATGCCTTCTGTTTTTTAAACTTTTTACAAGAAAAATAAATGCCATTAATTTGTCACTTTTCGAAATAATCGTCATCTTTGTCCACAGTTCATTTTTTTCCACTTCGAAACAAGAGCATGTACGGCTGTGTGCTGAAAATCAGTCGTGCTTCCTCAGACACTGGTGCACAGTATTTTTCAGGGTCATGGGATCTTCAAAATTATGCCACTGATGAGCTTCTTTGAGGAAGGGCTGTGCAGACGGAAGTCTGATGGTGCAATGTCAGGACTGCGTGGTGGATGGGGAAGACTTCCCAGTGAAGTTTTCCTATTTCGCCAGTGGTGAAGTGACTCGTGTGTTGCCTTGCATTGTCGTGCAAAAGAAAAACATCCGCCGTAAGTTTAGATGGGGAACTCACTGAAGACGTGCGTCGCGCTTTCAACTTCTCGAGGATTTTACATATTGGAAAGAATTTATGGTGCACTGTGTCTAAAAGAACCAGAATGACACCCTCAGCATTCCGAAAAACTGTTCCCATATTTCCAGCAGAAAGCATTGTGTCCAGTTACAATTTTCGCTAGAAACTACTCCTCCGCCACGTTGAAGCGCTGCTACATATTTGACGCAGTTGTTTTTCTTGCCTCTTTATTCTGCTCGGTCATTATTTTCGAAACTCAGCCTGCACAAATCTTGGAGCAACCCAGGTTTTCAATAGCGGCCATCACACTGCGTTTACTTATCGATAACTGGCGACACAGTTCATATGCTGTTACCCGGCGGTCGTCACAGATGATTTGGTCGACACGCTAGATTTTGTGTGGTGGTGGTGGTGGTGGTGGTGGTGGGTTTAAAGAGATTAAACGTCTAAGTTTATCAACTTCTTGTTCACTCCACCTGTCTGGGCCCATAATAATCTCATGTGCCAATGTGACAACGTTTACTAAATGATTGTGTGTGTCTGAGTCTGAACATGGGCTCCGTCGGTATTGATCTACTGGGATGTGAGAAACAGCCTGGCTGGCCGGCACACCAGCCGTCGTTGTTAATCTGCTCGGCGAAATCGATCCGGGCCAGGCTCGCCTCCCCGTGTCCCGGAAGCGGGTAGATCATGTGTGGATGTGTGAAGTTCTGGCCGCTCTGCGTTGCATCATCAACTGTGTTCGCCCTTCACCGTCTCTACAGCGACGGACCCCTTATGGAAGGGTGCTGACGTCCAGCGTAGCATCTCCATACACCGTCATCAGGCTCTCATGGATGCGGTTGAGCATCTCAACTTATGCAGTAAGAAATTCAATCACAGAACGCTGTTGCATACGTACGTCGATGTCAACCAGTTTCTAAAATTATATAGTGCTGCCATCTGCATCTGTACGATGCTGTTACTGGAATTGGCTGTAGAAGGAGGTTTGCCGAACTGCGCAATTTCATTATTACTACATTACCAAATAAATGAAGGAGAAAAAAATAGGAGACATTATTTTCTAACTGACCCTCTTACATCTGTACTGAGCAAATCATAGGAGAAGAGCCTGGCAAAGGATACTCTGTGACGTACTGTTTATTGAAGTTTGTCCCAGTTCCATTTACAGAAGGACCGTGGAAAGAATGACTGCTTATACGCCTCTGCGCGAGCCGGATTTTAGCACCAGTGCGTCTGTGAGGGAGATATGTAGAGAGCTGTATTCTTAAATCCTAGCCTGAAAACTGTTCTCGAAGTTTTCTGAACAGGTACTCACGATTTCTTGGGCATCCTTGTTGGGGTGTCTGGCAGTTAAGATTGCTCAATATGTTGCTACCCTCTTTCGCCTGTCAAGCGAGCCTCCGAGAATTCACACCACCCTCCTTTTTATACGGTCTCTTGTTAGTCTGACGGGATATAAGTCTCATACTCGTGATCAGTATTCAAGCACGGACCGTACTTGTATCTTGTACGGAATCCCTTTTTTATACAAATTGCAATTTCCCATTTTTGCTACCAATGAATCGCGCCTTGCACCTGAGCCAATGTCTTCGCTCTGCTTCATATCTCTACGCATACACGGCCCCATCTAGTTGTATACAAATCAGTTACAATAATGTGACCACTTTTTGAAAACCCGAATAACCATTTTTTGCAGCGCGGGGCAGGGAGTCAATGCGGTTCTGGGAGGTGCCGACGGGAGCGTGCAGCCATGCTGACTTCAGTGCCGTGGCCTTGTGCGCTAGGTTTTCGGTTGAGGATCTATGGTGCAAACAGCCTGATCGAGGTGCTCCCACAGAGTCTAGATTCGGTTTAAATCCGGGGAATTTGGTAGCCACGATAGTACGCTAACCTCATCCTGGTGCTCTTTGAGTCACGCACGTACACTGTGAGCTGTGACACGTTGCATTGTCCTGCTGGTAGACGCCGTCGTCCCGAGGATGTAGAGGCCATAATGGTCCCCAAGGATAGATCCATACTTTTGTTGATCCATCGTGCCTTCCAGAATGGCGAGATCACCTAAGGACCTAAGGAATGCCATAAAAACATTCTCCAGACAATAGCGCTCTTTCCTCCGGCTTGGGCCCTTCCGGCCATTGTTGTAGACCATAACACCAACGGCCCTCTGACGAATGCAGCACAAAACGTAATTTATCTGAAAAGGTCACCTGCTGTGGAGGCCCATATGCAGCAACGTTCTCTGAACAGGCGCTGTTGACAGCCCCTTGATTCATGAGGCCGGTCAGTTGCTCAACAGTTGAACGTCTATTCGTGCTTTCACATCTCTGCAGCTCACCCCTGTCATCTATGGCCCGTGGTGTATCACAGTTCCCTCGACGCCGATTTTGTTTACCGCCATTTTAACGACGGCGGCACGCGAACAATTTACAAACTTATTCGTTTCGGAGATTCTTCCACCCTTAGCCCGAAAGCCAATGATCGTGTCGTTTTGGACGTCAGATAAATCGTTCCGTTTCCGCATTTCGACAACGACTGCACAGTTTTATGCGTCCCCCAACACGCTTCATATACCCTCCACTGCCAGTACTGCCATCTGACGTATGTGAGTGGTCATTGCACGTTGACGTCGGACATGAGCGGTGGTCGCATTAATGTGACTGGACCGTGTGTTGTCATTAGAAGACGTCAACGTGGTACTGACCCAAAAACTTTTTGAATGTCTGTTGATACGGAATTAACTTGGTTTCGTATGTCTGTCGCACTGAGGATGTCACGTGTGGAGAGGGCGAGCGGAGTCTCCTATGGTCGATATTTTCGGGATCCATTCTGATTTCTATGGATATTATTTTGTTTGAGGTAGTTCTTATTTCTTGAATGTAGAATATGTACTAATACTCTGCTAAAAACAGATGCGAGTGATATAGAACAGAACAGTAGATATGTGGAGCAGTGCTTTTCTTTGTTATACGTGGTTGTGAGTGGTGCTGTTTTCAAATCACGGGGAATTACCTCTGCTGAAGCGATCTTCGGTAAATGACGGTGAGAAGCAGTGCTAATTCATTCGCAAAACTTGTACAGGACTTGAGAGTAACTCCACGGGCCCTAGGCATTTGAAAGGCCGCGGCCGATTTCCTTCCGGAACCTTCCTCTATCCGAGCTGGTGCTCCATCTCTAATGCCCACACTCTCGGTGGGACATTAAACCCCTAATCTTGTTTCCCGTTCACTGATGCACGAATGTCCAGTAGTTTGTGTGCATCAGTTTCCCTCTATTCTCTTTTACAACCTGTGCTTCCGCAACGTCCTGAGACTTGCTTATTTCTAGATAGATCTACAATGCTTTTCATTAATTTACGTGGTTCGTATTTGTCTGAAACACTGTTTGTGATACCGCTGCGCAAACACAATAGAGCCCGGAGGCGTGACGTTGTATCTGTATAGTTATATCTGTGGTAAATATGGGCGGGAGAAAAAAATGATTGAGAAATAGGAATGAAGAAAGAAGTTAGTTTTTAAATGGATACGACACATAGTCAAATTTATGTTTGAACAACGCTATCAAGCATCAGTCGTCTGTAGATACTCGTGCATATTGCGGGAGTTTTAAATCGTGAAGAGTACACTGTGTAGAACAGCATCCGCGAATAGCGGCGGGGAAGTACCGACGTTCTCGAATGGTTAATTTGTGTAAATTGTGAAGACTAATTATGGTTTAACACTGCCGTGGGACACACCAGAAGCTGTTTTTACATATGAAGATGTGTATCCGTTAGGAATGATATTCTCTGGCGGGCTGCGGTTACCGGTTTGTGCCACTGTGCCAGGCGGATGTGCGACCTGCTTCAGTTTGTTTACAGCCGTTAATATGCGGGTAGTTTCAAAGTCCTCGCGACAAACGTCTAGGCGTGATCGATCACGTCGTGGGGAGCAGCTTCGGTTACAGATAAAATGTTCCCTGACGTTTCCAAGCGACTCTTCGCGCCCTTTACTATTCACTGGCCTTAGGACGACGAGATTTCACCGAACAAGCAGGGACTTCTAATCAGGCGTGCAGCATATTACCTACTCCTCTAAGTTACTAGAGTGATTCTGAACAAGAAAACCATAAGAATGAGTCTCTGTAAGCGGGGAAAGATATTTTAGAAGCGAATCAATACTTTTAATTTTGTTCCTTCTACTGGCTTTTAACTCGCAGCAAGTGACTGGGTCATAGGCCACCCGCATTTCAGACGATCACCGCAGAGTGCCTACAATCTGCCGCCTCTCAGGCGCAGAACTAGTCGCCTGTAAGTGTCACCTAACATTTTGTTTCTAACAAAAGTTGTTCTCCACGACGTAAGCTAAATAATCCCTAGACTTTTGTCGCAAAGACTATGAAACAGCCTGCAATTACGACAGATTGGCAGACCCTTTGTAAACGGTCAGAATTCGGTCTGCGTGAGACATATCCTTTAATTTAATTCTTGGTTATGGAAAGGCAAACCACAGTGAAAAATGTACGGTAATGATGCATTTGATAGGACTGCTGCTTAGGCGACACGTAAAGAGAGTCAAAGGGTCTGGAAGTGCAGAAACTGAGCTCCATGACATAGTCACTGCTCCCGATACTGAAAATCGCGCGAATAGCATTATTCGTGCAGACCGGCGACGAAAACTCGATAATCAACCGTACAGCTATCGGAAAACATTGGAAGTGCCTGTGCAATGATTAAGACTTGGATATTCAAAGATGTGCTCGGGATGGGTTCCACAAACGCTCACAACAGACGGTAGGATCCAAGGAAAAACAATTCAATCGAACTCTTGGAGCAGTTTGAGGCCAATAGATGTCACTGATAGTTACAGATGACGGAACCTGGGTACAGCTTTGTGCCTGCCAGCGTTGTCCTGGTCCCAACATATTCAGACGAGGCAGGAGTTTGGATGAAGATACGAGCACGTGGACACTGGACAGTCGGAGTATACGACAAGTGTATTAAGTAGTTGCAGTCAGACCAGAAGTACATTCATTGCAATATCTCCCATTTTAAAAACTGCACGTAGCAGATAGTTGCATCGCAGTGTTCAAAGTGCACCAGTACAATTTATAAATCTTACTAGCAGATGGTGGTTTGAGCTCAGCACAAAACCTGTAGTCCAGTCCGCGGGCGCGAAGTACAGACAAGACAAGTCCGCAGCAGTGTGAAAACTGATTCTGGCTAAGGCATTCCTGCGCGATATCCTTTGTTCCTGGAGTTCTAGTCCCGCGGGGTATGCAGGAGAAGTCCTGTGAAGTTGGGAACGTAGTACAGAGATACTGGCGCAAGTAAAATTGCGGGAGGGATGCAGCAATGGGATCACAGCTTCGATCCCCCCGGTCCAGCACACAGTTTTAATCCACAGCGAAGTTTCAGATCAACGTACTGCAGACTGAAAAATCAGTCTGGAAACAAAAATATAATAGCTTGCCTAGGCTACATTGATTCAGCATTTATCAGCATAGAGGAATAGGAGATCCATTAAGCTCAAGACATGTCGATGCCCATTGATTTGTCTCTCTCTTACACTATGTACCCCTGATCTTTCTCAAATCAATTACAGGTATTGCCTGGTTTCGTAATTTAACAAATTCCCATTTCCGTGTGGCCAGTTCAGCAAAATGAACAATGTGCATCAGCTCTGTCCCCGACACTTGCCAGTCTGCTCACACATCGCGCCATCAACTCGCTAGATGCCAGAAGCGCGAAGATCATTCCACAGCCACGAACGAAGAACTTGGTGCGCCGCTGATCTAGTTTCCACGTGCTTAGATAGGTACAAATTCATCGAGCTTCAGTTCGTGCGTGCTGATACGATGATGATGAAAGGGGAGAATCTAAAATGGACGCCGTTCAGTATACGCGCATCCTTCCGTCAAACAGACTGGTTAATATGACGACAGGTCTGAAATCCTAGCCATAGACGTACTTGTCGAAACGGGTGACA
Source organism: Schistocerca nitens (assembly GCF_023898315.1). NCBI lineage: Eukaryota > Metazoa > Arthropoda > Insecta > Orthoptera > Acrididae > Schistocerca > Schistocerca nitens. Next base: position 1,218,560,009 of record NC_064614.1, on the reverse strand, counting down.
AGCGTGGATAGCTGCGACGCCTCTGTGAGGTGGCAGCTGTGATCTCGCCGTCACACGTTTCAGATGCTTTGGCACTGCCGATGTGCTCTCTCTCTCTCTCTCTCTCTCTCTCTCTCTGACTGAATTTTGCGCTGCAAAAGCTCGCCTCGCTGGAGACGGTTTTATTTTTTTAGCGGCGTGGCTCGGCTGGCACCGAGTGACGCCCCATTATTGCTGAAAATTCCGCCGGCCCACCTGTCAGCACGCTCACGGTGCAGCACAAAGGGCCTGCCTGCAGCGGTTTGTCACAGACAGCGTTGAAATTTTGGTCTCTCTCTCTCTCTCTCTCTGCATGGTACGCTGTCCGTCCCAGTGTCCACATCCAGTTTACCTCATTCGTACACCAGAAGTGTAGGTGTAAAGTTGAATAATTCTTCTTGTCCTGACGCACAATATACATGGTAATTTAGGTAAGCTGTTTACGTCACATATTCCCTGAACCGTTCAAGATACCTCTTTTCTCGCAGCTTCGCTCGCGTACGTTATGTCACACTTATTTCACACAGACTTGTGTCTGATCTCAACTGTTTCCATGCCACACGACTCCAGAAAGAAATTTAGCTGTCCTATTCAGTCGAGTAGCATCACCTTTTTTATCGAAACTATTTGAGAAATCAAACTTCGTTGAAATGTTTTCATCAAAATAATCAGGAAAAACTTAAATCTCTCCGCCGCCCCCACCCCCCCAAACATACATTCCCGTTTTTATTTCTCTCTCCTCTTTTTGCACCTGCTTCATCGCCGTCTGTACCTCTTCCACCTGACGCCTCACAACCAGTACCTCTTCCACCTGCCTCCTCACAACCTATCCATCAGCCTTGACACCCCCACCCCTTCCGCCACTTTCACCTTCCTCCCCACACTCTCTTCTTTTTCCACCTAACTTCCATCTTCCACCTTGTTTCTACATCTCCCCCTTTCTCTCTCTCTCTCTCTCTCTCTCTCTTTCCATTTCCTCCTCCCCCTCTCTTTGCCCAATTCCTCCTCCCACCTCTCTCTCTGTCCATCTCCTCCTCCTCCCCCTATCTCTGTGCTACCATCCCCACCCCAGTGGGACCTAGATGGATCTTACCTCAACACTACTACTTTCCAGGCAATAACCATTATGTGTACCAGGTTTGGTTAAAATAGATCCATTGGCTTACGAGGCGATGTGGAAAACACACACACACACACACACACACACACACACACCTGTTTTGTGTGTTGTATGTGCGTGCGCGCGCGCGCAAATTAATTATAGAGATATCATAGTAATTCCAAAAGAGACAACGATGTTTGTGTTTTCAGAATACGATCATTAGTTCGCGTAAATTACAATAGTTAAAACTATAGATTTATCTGTGTTCAACGTGAAACCAACTGCTGTCTTACGCGGATGTTCGTGTTGTTATTCAGCTCTATAGTGTCAGACTGACGGGATGTTCCAACTTGACACAGCGAGCAAAGGCTGCTTACAAAAGCAGAATTGTCGAGAAAAGCTTAATTTAAGTCTGGTGCTAATCACACTTGGCTTCATGGCGTTGAACCGATACACCAAGAGGGAAGCAGAGGACGTGACATCTAAGTATGATTCACCATTTAACCGCGGTAACAGTCTTGCTTCTCTTTCTGTCACAGTTGTGAAAGGATCGGGCACGTCAAAGATTGAATGGATTTATAAATCAAGGAATTAGGCATAAAGGTTTTAAATAATAACTTCGAGTTATTAGTTTAATGTGCATACTTTATTTGTTAAACTATATCAGCAACATCAACAAAAAGAAATCACAAAAGACGGCGTTCTTCAACAATTCCTCAATATTGCAGTTATGCCATGAAGTGTTCGCAGTGCCTTCGTCTACTGCAATACAAGATGCAGTCTCTGGTACAAGGAGTTCTGAACGGAATGAAGAGTTTCTTCAACATCTTGTACATGCTACAACAATTCGAAGTTTAAAATGCTCTTGGTATACCGTATCTTGCGCATAGTCTTCACCTTTGAGTATTCGCAGAGAAGGAAAGATCAGTGGCATGAAATTAGGCAACGTGCAGACCAACTGATAACGCTTCACATCGTATCAAGCGACCACGAAAGAGTTGGGTGAGCGTTTCTCTTGGAACAAGCGGGTAACTGACGTCTGGTAAGCATTGGCTGTTTGTAAAACAGAGACTGCGAAGATGGGGCGAGATACAGTGTTAGCTCTGTCTGCTGCATTCGACGCCACTTCTAGCATGCTCTTCCTGTCAGCCAGGCTACCGCAGAAGATAGTAGAGGCAGGCACGTGAACACTAAATTATGCGATACAAATAATTATATTTCAGTTACAAACAATTTCCTGATTTGTTGTTTTAATTGCAGTACTTGATCAATAAAAACAAGTAAGTATACTACCCAGCGTGTGTCCTGGCAGAAAACTACGCTATTCTCCGTCTGGAGGTTGCAGAAGAGGCCTTTTTGACTCTGCCTTAATTGCCACACTGCAGAGTGAAAGTTGGTCAGTTAATACACACATGAACACACTCCGCTTTGTCCACTAAACTGGTTTTCTTCATGACGATATTAATTAAATTTACAGTGGTGCTAATATTGTAATAACGTTGTAAGAAGTTAAAGAAATTCAAAATTTGATTGAAAATGTGGACGTGAGAGTAGGATGTTGTAAACTCGAGACTTTTCCTCGATGTTTTACGTATATGAGGAGAGACCTTAGAGACCGCATCATGTAACCCGTACCTTATTATTCTATAGTTAATAAATCCAATGGCGGAGAGGAAGTTACAGATCGGATGACTGCAATCACGAGTCGATTTCGTAAATATTTCATAAGTCGGAAAACTTAACATACAACTTTTTGTATTAATATCAATTTTGCGCGGTATTCACGACCTACCAGGACCATGAGAGGGCGAGGTCAAAAGTGAGCTTAATACCCGCCAAGCATATTGTTTAAGAAAGTGAGAAAAATCGTTGTAGAAAAGGGCCTATTGATTCGTGTTGGCTTCACGAGCACGTTGTCATGGAGGAAGCCCTTACCTTCTCGGATGCGTGTAGCTCAGTGGTTGCCAACTTTCCTGAGATCATTACCCTCGAATGCAATCAAATGTTAGTTAGTTCCCATCTTTCACAACACCCACTTCCTTCCCTCCTTCCGTTCCCTCCACCATTGTCAAAAATGGCACTTAATTATGAGAAAGCAATTCTCAGTTCATCGCTAGTGCTGCTACAACTCCTCCTCAGAAAAGAAGGGTAACTATCCACATTGAGGGTAGACACTTGTTACGAAATATGCTTCTTTTCCACCACTCGTCTTCCTAGCGACACTTGATTCATCCACACACTGCACCCCGTTTAATATATTAATAATTTCATGCGGCTCAATGGCTGGAGAGGCGCCACTTCGGCGACTTGCGTGTCCCTAACCTAGCCCAATTATCTAATTGGTGAAATGACATCTATACTTTTTCTTGGAATCCGAAGTACGTGTCATTTGTGGCGATTCATTACATCGTTAAAGTCTAGGTTAAAATCCACACTGAAAAATTCGTGGTCTGATCGGAATTCGATCCCGAAACTTCTCCGTTTCCATGCGTGAGCTTTACCAGTTGATCACCAGACTCAACAATAAACTATCCACCAGACTCAACAATAAACTAACTTAAATGTGTGCACTACGGTGAGGCCCACTGTTTGTACTTGACCTGATTGCTGGACTCGGTGCTTCTAGATCAGCAGAAATTGGAAGACTTTGGGTTGCCAGTGCTTTGTGTCTCAGAACTGCCAGTATAATAGTAATAATACAGTTTAGGCTCTACAGCAGTGTAGTAGTAGCCACTACATAGTCGCTGTTGTGTTGTACTGTCAATTAGTCCGTTTATGGTTGTGAAGTGAAGAATGAAGCAGTTTATGGTCTAATGCTGGGACTACCTACAACTCGGAGAACACTCTTCCATGAGTTATTTAAGCATATGTGATGTATAGATACATCTCAGTTTTATTGTCTTAGGCTCATTGTACAAAGTACGTGTGTAGTGGGTGCACCTTGCGAGGAAGATGACGTTTATACTTTCGTTTCACTAGCTGTAAGCTCCACCACATTGTGTCACACGTTATTGTTGGTATTTAAGGAAGATATGTAATTACTGATAACGTATGTAATCAGTATTACAGTTTTTCGAATTAATGATAATAGTAATGGCCTTTTGAAACTAATTTAGTTTGATGACCAAAATGTAACCCAACCCTTTCGTTTTGAGCCCTTAGAGAATTACATTTTACCCCTCAGGGGGTAATTATCCCCAGATTGGGAAACGGTGGTCTAGCTGGCCCCACTACAGAATGGCCAACCTTGTCTCGCCCTCCACACAGACTAAAAAGCCGTGGGGGAGGCGATCGGCGTAGCCTCCCCGATAAAGCAGGCAGAGGAACCACTTTTTACCGGGGTGTGGGCACTCCACTGTCTCTCCACAGAGGAAGTAAAACCAAGGAGGCAAACTCTGTGTCCTGAGTCTGATGCAGGTACTCGTCGGTGTAGTTTGATAATGAGCTCACTCGTAAGTAGTAATGTTGAAGTTGCCGTCAGCTTTGCTAACCACATACTGGCCTCCATTACTTTGCCCTCCGTCACGTTTGGATGCCGTCTGTAAGAAGCCGGTGAGAGAAAGCAAGCGCTTACCGCGGTCGCTGAAATTAATGGGCAAGCAGTCTGCTTTCCGATCAGACTACAAATAACACAAACGGGTGTTCCTCGGATAAGCACTCCGTCCTCAGGCCACAAGTGGTCCATCGGGACCATCTGACCGTCGTGTCATCCTCAGCCGAGGATGCAGATAGGAGGAGCGTGCGGTCAGCACACCGCTCTTCCAGTCGTTATGACGGTTTTCTTGACCGGAGCCGCTACTATTCGGTCGAGTAGCTCCTCAGTTGGCATCACGAGGCTGAGTGCACCCCGAAAAATGGCAACAGCGCATGGCGGCCCGGATGGTCACCCATCCAAGCGCCGGCCACGCCCGACAGCACTTAACTTCGGTGATCTGACGGGAGCCAGTGTATCCACTGCAATAAGGCCGTTGCCCTTCCTTGGATAAGGGATGCCGCGAATACTGCCCTTTGCTTTCGATTCTCGTTTCTTTCATGATCAGTAATATCTCCCATCTTCCTACGGTATTGCGGATTTGTGTCGTCTCCTTATGTAAAGGCTGCCTCATATTTTCTTATGTAAAAAAGTAAAAAAATAAAAATCGTCATTCCGCCTAACAGTTGAACGTTTGTGGTTTCCCGCTGTCCCTTATTTTCTGTTATTATTTGGCTGAAAGACATGTTGTAAATTCGATCTCCGATGCTACGATGGTCCAGGAGACAGATGATCTTTAGGTAAGCTAGCTTTTATGCCCTCATTGAAGGCATTATAATGAGACGTATTGTTTAAATATTCATTTCTGCATTCAGTTGTACCATAACACAACTTGATATTCGGAAACGAGGAACTCGCCAGCCACAAAGACATCAGGCATGTGTAAATAGATTTACCACAAACTGCTTAATAAACGACGAAGGCTGTGAGATGGTCGCTAGGGAGACCCTTTCGCTTAAAATTTTAACGCCAGAGAAACTTATCTACAGTTGCTTTGTTTTGGGCACAAACAGAAGCTCGTCCAAGCTACAAATCGTTCTCCAGGAAACATTTATGGCTACTGTAGTAAACACTGCACAGTTTCTACAGACAGCATTACATAAATGTATGCCTCTATGCCAAGGAAGAGGGAATGACTGAGAGACTATGGATGAACAACTTGTTTATACGCAATGTAAAAATATTGTCGCGATTACGTTACTATACGACAAACCTTTTAGAAACGTTTTTATGCCCGCTTGCTAAACCTGAATCAAAACGACACTGAAATGTCAGAGACTGCAGACGAAATTCATGTGTTTGTTGACACTGGCTGTATCCCCATCAGACTACCAGCGTTGTCACTTCTTTACTGTGTACAGGGCTCGCGGGTAACAAAGTAAATCAAAGTTACTAAACTGCGAGCCCGCCCGGTTGGCCGTGCGGTCTAACGCACGGCTTTCCGGCCGGGAAGGAGCGCCTGGTCCCCGGGACGAATCCGTCCGGCGGATTTGTGTCGAGGTCCGGTGAACCGGCCAGTCTGTGGATGGTTTTTAGGCGTTTTCCATCTGCCTCGGCGAATGCGGGCTGGTTCCCCTTATTCCGCCTCAGTTACACTACGTCGGCGATTGCTGCGCAAACAAGTTCTCCACGTACGCGTACACCACCATGACTCTACCACGCAAACATAGGGGTTACACTCGTCTGGTGTGAGACGTTCTCTGGGGGGTCCACCGGGGGCCGAACCGCACAATAACCCTGGGTTCGGTGCTGGGTGGCGGAGGGGTGAAGTGGACTGCGGTAGTCGTCGTGGGGTTGTGGACCACTTCGGCTGCGGCGGGGACGGAGCCTCTCCGTCGTTTCTAGGTCCCCGGTTAACGTACAATACAGTACAATACAAATACTAAACTGCGAATTTTAAGCGAGTAGATAGGAAATAAATCTGCTGCTTTGGAAAAAGATGCTGCTTCCTCAGTTGTTTTAATAGCTGCTGTTCATCCCGTGCTGATAGGTTAATACTTACTTATCTACAGTGGCTGTTTTCAAAGAGGATACTATGGTTACAAATATCAGAAAATGCTGAGTTGTGTTTATTGTACGTGACTAATTGTGAAATTTACAACGAACCGTGCTGCTTGGGCTTTACAACGGACCTTGCTGCTTGGCATGTAGCTAACAGAACGTTTCAGACCTTGACTGTAGATATTCAGATACTTTGTAGAAAGAGTGGATAAAGAGGTACGTCTTTAATGTTCCTTTTAACCGACTGTTTTGTGTTTCTTGTTAGATGAGAGATTATTGAACACTTACGCGACAAAATACTATAACTCCTCTCTGAAGCATAGGCAAAGAGGGGAAGTCTTAATAAAAATTCTTTTCAAGTCGCATATTGAGATTGTGTGCTTGACAGTTCTGTTGACACTGATTTTCTCTGTTAGCAAAAAGATTAATGAAGCAGTAAACGTATTGGGAAGTGAACTGAAGAACTGCAAAATCCTTATAATGGTTTCTGCGGGAGGTAATATAATAAATATTGCATCGCTTTAGGGGGGGGGGAACCGTCGTAGGGAATCGGTGACGGAGGAAGAGCTGGTGGATTTCAGAGACGTGGAAACATGTGTGGGTGTGTCAGCAGGGGGCCAGCCGGAACTCGTTGAGCTGCCGCCGAAAATAAAACCCGTAGGCGGAGCTCATGCCGTGTACGCGTCACACACTGGTCCGGGCAGCACACTTGCAGCCGGCCAGCCGCTCTGCGCTCGTAGCCGGTAACGGGCCTGCAGCTGGTGCACCAGGGCGCGGGGGCGGGGGCGGGGGCGGGTCCGGGCAGAGGGCAACTGGGGAAGCGCCAGCTACGTCTGGCTGTGCGTGTGGCAGGTGCGGATCCAGGATTCTGGTCGGGACGGGGGGGGGGGGGGGGGGGGCGGGCTGTCATAGTCTGTTGCTGTCGCCTCCCATCCCCAGATCTAGCTTCCGTCACCATCAGTTTAACACGCCAAATAGGGCTACGATTATAATATTAATAACAGCAATAAAATATTTTAATGTAGTATAACTTTGTTTACCTCAGTGAGTGCATCGCTTTAGCAGAACTAGCAAGAAATTCCATTTCAGACAACTACATGATTAGAAAAAGCATTCGTCCAAAGGTTTGAACAGTACACGTGTCGCTCATGTGATTTAAGAACTACTTTAGCAACAAACAGAGTTTTGACAACAACAGGATTAACACAATATAAAATCAAAGCGTTCATACACCATGATCGATATTTCACCTAGCACGACGATTATGAACACAGGTCTGCAGAATATGACAATCCGAGCGTGTAAAGTAGGGGATCACTGTTTCTTTCAATAATTTCTGCCTACATTGTGGGAGTCGGTCTTCCTGTAATTTGTTTTTTCTTAGTTGCACGTTGGTACTTTTCCTTTCCGTCTCTGCTTACTCCCTGTGGTTTCCCTGTGGTCTTCCGACACACGCCGAATTCGTTGTCGGCGTCAGCAACAGCTACGATTAGCATGTGGATTGGGCGCCATAAACTTCTTAAATAGTTCTCTGCTAGCGGTCAGGGCACAAGCCCATCCGCGTGGGCAGGAAACTGGAAATTTCCAAAAATTTCCGATTATCGGGACTCTTACTTTTAGGCTACTTCATTCGCCAAATATAAGCTGAGAAATTTGCTTATTTATGTATGTAGAAACATATATGCTTTTACTAATGTTTTTTTTGGGGGGGGGGAGGAGGTGGAGCATTACCGCCCCTTCCCCTTTTACACTCGCTTCTTGTCTTCGTCCGCCTAGAAGTGGCAGGCTCGCAGACCTACTCTTGAGACAGCGCGGACTTCTGGACCGGACTCACTCGACTCGCGTCCCGTGCTAGGTCTCTGAGCGGTTGTTTCACATCAGCTTCGCCTGCCATTACGGTATATTTGTCTGCTTCCAGGGCTCTTCTTCTGAAACAGCTGTCTGTCCCGGCTATTCCCTGCTACAGTAGTTGCTACCCGCTAAGCTTGTGTAGTGTCGTACTGCTATTATTGCTGGTTTTCTCCGCCTGTGTAAACCATGGTATGTCTGCGCGTGTGTTAGCAATTTCATTATTATTGGTGGTACTTTGCGATAAAACGTTGGCTCGAGTAGCTTTATTTGGGTTAAATGAAATTCCGAGGGATTACGTCCATCCTACTTACCACTCGTAACTGACTACGACGAGAAAGTCACAGCAATTCAAGAGCTCACATGGAGAATTACCGACAGAGGCTCTTCTCCACACACCATTCTCGAACGGAGATGAGAAGAAGGGAAGTTATAGTGACTTGTAAAGTATCCTGAGCCACACACCGTAAGGCTCTTTGCGGGTTGTAGTAGCATTCTGCTGGCCAACATGTGAAGCAAGTGACGGAGGTATTCTTGTGAGGAGGATTTTTCCAACTGCTGAAATGGGGCCTCTGATGCGAGTGGTGTGTGAGCCTGCTGCCCGACCACGTCCATGTCCAATGCTCCGAAGATGGCCCGAACTTTAGGCAAAGACAGCACACTAGTCCTTCCTTCGATCCCAAGTTGTATCCCATTGGTTTGCGGAACACTCCACGGATATGAGAGCGACGGTGTAGGGGGGGCGGGGGAGGAGGGGTTATTTGGACGTCCCATGTCAACTGACCGCAATCTCGTTGAGGACATCAGCAATGCCATGTAGAAGGACGTCCCCGTCTTGCGTCCAGCCCCGAGCTATCTGCGTCGGAGCTGATCAACGGTTGGCCAGCCATGAATCCGGATTGGTGCTGCCCTACGCTCTAGGTTTCTCATGAAGTCGACGGCACGAGTGATAAGTGGTCTTACACGACACTAGCTGTATGTCTGCAATTGGGCTGTTCAGTCATGCAACTAGGCAGGTTTTCTCCGATTGGTACACCACTGTAGTTCATATGATAGTTTAGTCCATATGATAGTTTTATTTCTCTTCTTTCTGCATGATGGTACTGATGTGATAATACCCTGTGAAGCTGTAACATAGCTGCTGACGACATTTTAAAGGAAGTTGGCCACTCGTTCGCCTGGCCTTAGCTCCTGAGATTTTTTTCTTTTTGACGATGTATGAAAAGAAGGGTCTCCGTAATCAGATCACAAATCTTAGGTCCTTCGGAAGTAAATACAGGGGGCGACAGTGTCGAAGGTATTGCCATCGCCACCGCCACCACCTGAACTCATTACTGTATGGACACAAATTGTGGCCGCTTGCAACTGGAATTTAACTGGTATTGAAGATATACAAGGGGCACCATCGCTGACAGGGACTGGGACAACCTATAAGAATGATGTAAAAGTTTGATGAAAAGCTTCTCTATTTCATGTTTCCTCTTGTTGAACGTCAACATTAACTCGTTCCTCGGTAGAGATATTAAGCAGGCCACGTACATTTAATCGTCGGTTTTTCAAACAAAAGTACTTTCAGAGAAGTCTACTGCTACTCACACGAGAATACGGTAAAGTGAGGGGCTGAGATACCTGAATTTGATGGAGACAAGAGGACATTTGGAAGATGACGAATGAACAGCACGCGAGCCCGCATCTCGTGGTCGTGCGGTAGCGTTCTCGCTTCCCACGCCCGGGTTCCCGGGTTCGATTCCCGGCGGGGTCAGGGATTTTCTCTGCCTCGTGATGGCTGGGTGTTGTGTGCTGTCCTTAGGTTAGTTAGGTTTAAGTAGTTCTAAGTTCTAGGGGACTTATAACCACAGCAGTTGAGTCCCATGGTGCTCAGAGCCATTGAACAGCACGCGAAATAAACAGTTTGATGGTTCAAATGGCTCTGAGCACTATGGGACTTAACATCTGAGGTCATCACACATCCATGCCCAAGGCAGGATTCGAACCTGCGACCGTAGCGGTCGCACGATTCCAGACTGAAGCGTCTAGAAACGCTCGGTCACAACGGCCGGCCAAACAGTGAGAGGAAGCATATGCCTTACAGCACTAGAGTCAAATATATAGGCTGCGAGAACAGGCAGGAACGCAATAAAGCGGGTCACAACGGCCGGCCAAACAGTGAGAGGAAGCATATGCCTTACAGCACTAGAGTCAAATATATAGGCTGCGAGAACAGGCAGGAACGCAATAAAGCGGAAACAGAAAGTCTACGATAAAACTTCTCGCTTTCTGAGAGCTGAATATGGCCGTTTATCTTGTCCGGTCGGCAGATGTAACAGGAGGGCGTATAGCTTTGACGTTGTGATGAGGAACGCTGTGTACCACAGTGCTTTTTTCCCTTTGTTTCTGTACAGAACGAGTTGGGGCGCGGAGGGGCACTAGCAACGTTCCACGTAACGGACAGATTATTTGTCAGTGTCGTATCTTCCCTTTGCATCCGCTGTAATTGCCTGTCGACTTTCCCTGACAAGGGGTGTCACGTCGCTGAGTAATTAAAAATTAATCTCTTTTTGCACGGTCGGACTACTGGGCAAAGGAATGGAAGCAACTCTGAACGGAATGAGTGACGAGGTAGTCAGACGCAGCCCTAAAGCCAGACCCATCCTTCCCGGATTGAGTTACCGGTTAGCCTAGCTCTAGGGGCTTTCTAGTTCACTTACACGTCACGACTGCCGTGCGGCTGATGGACTGGCTACTGTTGCGTACGTTTAACTGCTTACCTCCGGTCGCCTCTCTCTACATCTTTGTAAATCGAATGTATGGGATACAGTGTTCCACTTGCTGTTGTTTTCTCGTTTCGCACCACAGCTTACTGGGGACTGAACGACTTGACTAATCTGAGAACGATCTCTTCTGAGACATCGCGGCTGTAATACATACATATATATTTTCGATCCTTGTCAAAAACTGTAGCATTGGTTTCTTTTCACGGTCCTAGCCGGAGGTCATATTTGAAAAAATTAACATACTGATAACTCACCAGCCGGCCGGTGTGGCCGTGCGGTTCTAGGCGCTTCAGTTTGGAACCGCGTGACCGCTACCATTTGATAACTCACCATTTCAAGTTCGTCTCTGTTCTGTATCCTAGTAATGAATATAATTAAAGGGACGCTGTCATTTAATACGAACTGGCCTGCAACAGTCTTTTGTCAGCGTCCAAAGCTAGAGGCACAGTTTGTAAGAAAATACGTCTGACATCTGGACGGAAACCAGAAACTGTCCTTCGTGATGTGCAGATTTCATTGGGCCCAGAAGAGGCTACGAGGCGCTTCACGGCGGATGACACTTGCAAACAGCAGGCTCGGCGTGCCTAATGTTGAATTCTTCGAGCCAATGTCCACACACTCCCGTTACATGTGTTTACAGAGTAAACGTCTCCACAGACTATTTGTAAAGAGCACGATATGCTTTGACACCGTATCGTGTGTTACGAATTATTTCATTCCCACGGATGGAACGTGGGAATATTTTCATATATTCAAGTCGGTACAACTGGTGGTAAATATTCTCTTCGCACTCTCTAGGGAAACGGTCTGTATGGAACCGAAAAGATTCTTCATTTCAATACGTATGTTTTCACAAGAAATTAGAAGTGCTTTTTTTTTTAATGTTCTGCCAGCTTCCGTCAAACACGCTGGATCATATAGTCTGCTGTTTTCGTTTGCATACGTCCCACGTACGCTGTTATCAAACCGGATTTGAGTTCACAGTCTGCAACAGTTTTGTACTCTTGGTTTGAAGGAAAGTGTAGCAAAGAAACTGATCGACAGTTTGCCAGAATCCTACCAGTGCTGTATAGTTGCATGAGGAACTACTGATTTTTGGTATTTCGATTGCGTCACTGACAAAGTCGTAACTCGTTACTCACATTGACTCTACTTTACAGCTTTTAAAAACATACGGTCCTTTGCAAGAAACCGAAGCATGAGTTGATATTTGTGCAGATCCCAACTTGCATCCCTTCAATCAGATCAAGTATATGTGCTTTATTCTCTTCACAATCATCTCTATTCATTAAAAACAGAACAAAACAAGCTCGATGTGATTCTGTTACGCACGTACACGAGATAATATCGCCAGCGGCTTATTTTTTAAGAATCGCGTTGTTGGTAGTCCAATACAGGATGAGTCTTGTGCTTTTTCGTGGTACTTGATGTTACCTACACCGGTTGCAATGCTTTGTATGCGGAAAATACCGTATTGCATAGTTTCTCGGATTTAATATTTCTTGATGGATGTTACTACGAATTTCTGGATGAACAGCTGCACTAGAGAGAGAACATGTTTGGAGACGATCGTCTCATAGAACCTTGCGATGATTTTTGCTGTTGTAAGTCACAGTAAACTAGTGGGACTACAGCTGGCTCCTCGTCCGCTTGCTTGTATTGCGCAGTGTGTCTTTCCACAGTGTAATGAAACAATTCTTCCGTTCTTGTGCACTGGCGTCTGTAACGTTCAGCGTGCCTACTTTAAATTAGGCTTCGAGTCACGCGTAAATACTGGAAAAGGATTACGTTACTGATCATTTCGTGAAGACTTTGACGTGTCTTTTTACTAGTATGCCGCATTTTCGAAATCGTACTGAGCGTGTCCATGTGCCTTGATGAATGGTTCCGAATCATAGTGAATGGGTTACGTTCTAGCAAGTTGAGGTCTACCTTAGAGATCTACCTTAAACAAAATCTCGTGAATACCATTTTCTACTGTCATTTTGATTAACGTCTAATAGCTATGGAATATAAGGACGGAAGCTCTTGCAACAGACCAGAAAGAAAAACAGCTCTCTTCAGCCACGAGCAAGTTAGATTAGATATGCTGCCTTAAGTGAAACCATATTATCAGGCGGAGGTCAAATCAGTGAATTACGACTCACTGGATATAGTTTTGTCACTCTCGTCTCTGCCTATGCTCCCACTTTACACAGCAATAAAGATAATAACAATCAATTCCACCATCAACTGGGCAATGTTTTCGTCAAGATACCTACTGAAAATGAACTGTTCCTGCTTGGCAACTTAAATGACAGAATAAGGAAAGGCAATCGCTTTTGGAGAAACAGTGAGAAGAGGCAATCGCTTTTGCAGAAACATAACAGGTAATCAAACTATTGGAAACTGAGGTGCAAATGGGCTGCTGCTTCTTGGTCTCTGTGCAGAGCGTGAAGTTTCCATCACCAGTATGCAATTACGCTTACCTAATGGTTACAAACACTGACATCTCGCTGGCTATGTCATCAGTAGGCAGCGTGACAAGAAAGACGGTCTGAGAACAAAAACAGTACACACCGCGAGAGGGTGTCCAAAGCTCCAATACAGCAGAGGGACATCATAGAATGCACTGCTACCATTCGAGTCGAGACTAGTGGGTAGCTGTGGGCGACATCCACCAGAGGATTTCTGGAGCCCTAATCTGTGGGGCCAGGGAGCAATCGACAAACGTCATTGCGGAGAGGCGCGCCGTAGCCACCGCCTGTCTTTCGTTCCTGTGGACGTACTCCGATGCTGCGCGCCTTACACCCATTGGAGGCCTCATTGTGACCCAGCGTGACGTGGGCACACCGTGCAGAGCCAGTGTGTGCTCGCTGTGCTGTCAACAGGAGCACTCTGGTGACTCATTGAACAGAGGCGGCGCCGGCAACGTCGGGCCCACGTGATGTACGGGCCCTGCAACGAACTTGTGACGTCACACTAGTCGCCGTGCCCACCATACTTCGCGAACGCTCGGTTCCGTTCAGTGCCCACGGGAAAACAATATGTAATTCAAAGAGTACCAACAAAAGTCTTATCTTTGTCGCGTACTATCGAGAGTTTGCATGTGTTTAAGTGCGCAGTTAAGAATTATTAAACTCTTCCGAAATAGTTTTCGCTCCCCGCCGGAGACGGCTGCTGGCACTCGTGCGACCTGCAGAGTCACGTGCTGTGACGTACGCGCCGCGGCCGGTCTTTCTCGTGGGCCCCGGGCCAACGTGGCGTGACGTCGCAGGGCGTCGAGAACGCGCCTTCACAGCTGCAGCGGCCGAGACAGAGCGCCGTGTGGAGGGGTGTCAGCGCATTCCGCCGTGGCTAGCGCCCTTCTGCCCGCCGCTGCTTCTAAGGGCAATGCTTGTTTGTTAATGGTATTTCCTTAGAGCTTCGGGCGCTGAGCGTACCATCTCCCACCGAGCCACTGCTCACTCGTGTCCGAGGAGCGACGGTCCGGCCTGATCCTGATCCTGACGCTGACGATCTACTACCGTCACATAACGCAATGTGCGGTCTCCAGGCGGTTACAAAACGTACACCACGGTACTGTGCTCGGCGCACGATACTTCGTGTCAGTAGTACCGCATCTCTGTTCTGTTCCATTCGCGTATTGTCGGAAGGAAATATGTCTGTCCATCCGTCTCTGATATCTGTTGACCTATTTTTATTATCTTTACGCGAAATATACAATGGTGGCAGCAAAGGTGTTCAGCATTTTTTCTCGAATATCGGTTGTCCAGTGTTTTTATTTATTTGGTATCTGAGTAGGGCTCATCAGACGTATAAGGTCTAACAAACTGTAGAGCATCGTACACAAAATTTTACACACTGTACATCAACATCGATACGAAAATTACAGTGCGATCTTATTAAAAGTTGACCCAATCTCCAAAAAAACGGCATATAAAAGGCGATTTATTCTCAAGGTTTTCAAGTTGGAGCATATACTGTACCCGAACATTTTGAATCACCTTGAAGAAAATGACTTGTTGATGATTAACCAACACGGATTCAGAAAAATCGTTCTTGTGCAACACAGCTGGCTCTTTATTCCCATGAAATAGTGAGTGCTGTCGACAAGGGATCTCAGATCGGTTTCATATTCCTAGAGTTCCAGAAAGCTTTTGATACCCTTCCTCCCAAGCGACTATTAATTAATTGCGTGCATATTGAGTATTGTGTCAGTTGTGTGACTGGATTCGTGTTTTCCCGTCAGAGAGGTCACAGTTTGTAGAGATAGACGATGAGTCATCGAGTAGAATAGAAGTGATATCTGGCGTTCCGCAAGGTAATGTCATAGGCCCTCTGCTGTTCCTGATTTACGTAAATGATCTAGGTGATAATCTGAGCAGCCCCCTTAGATTGATTGCAGATGACGCTTTAATTTACCGTCTAGTAAAATAATCAGACCATCAATTACAAAACGATCTAGGGAGAATTTCTGTATGGTGCGGAAAGTGGCAATTGGCAATAAACAAAGAAAAGTGCGAGGTCGTCCACATGGGTACTAAAACAAATCGGATAAAGTTTGGGTATACGATAAATCGCACAAATCTAAGGGCTGTCAATTCGACTAAATACCTAGGAATTACAATTGCGATCAACTTAAATTGGAAAGACCACATAGATAATATTGTGGGGATGCCGAAACAAAGACTGCGCTTTGTTGGCAGAACACTTGGAAGATGCGACAAACCCACTAAACAGACAGCCTACATTGCACTTGTCCGTCCTCTGCTGGAATATTGCTGCGCGGTGCGGGATCCTTACCAGGTAGGATTGACGGAGGACATCGAAAAAGTGCAAAGAAGGGCAGCCCGTTCCGTGTTATCGTGCAGTAGGGGTGAGAGTGTCACTGAAATGATACGCGAGTTGGGGTGGCAGCCACTGAAACGAAGGCGGTTTTCTTTGCGGCGAGATCTACACTCCTGGAAATTGAAATAAGAACACCGTGAATTCATTGTCCCAGGAAGGGGAAACTTTATTGACACATTCCTGGGGTCAGATACATCACATGATCACACTGACAGAACCACAGGCACATAGACACAGGCAACAGAGCATGCACAATGTCGGCACTAGTACAGTGTATATCCACCTTTCGCAGCAATGCAGGCTGCTATTCTCCCATGGAGACGATCGTAGAGATGCTGGATGTAGTCCTGTGGAACGGCTTGCCATGCCATTTCCACCTGGCGCCTCAGTTGGACCAGCGTTCGTGCTGGACGTGCAGACCGCGTGAGACGACGCTTCATCCAGTCCCAAAAATGCTCAATGGGGGACAGATCCGGAGATCTTGCTGGCCAGGGTAGTTGACTTACACCTTCTAGAGCACGTTGGGTGGCACGGGATACATGCGGACGTGCATTGTCCTGTTGGAACAGCAAGTTCCCTTGCCGGTCTAGGAATGGTAGAACGATGGTTCGATGACGGTTTGGATGTACCGTGCACTATTCAGTGTCCCCTCGACGATCACCAGTGGTGTACGGCCAGTGTAGGAGATCGCTCCCCACACCATGATGCCGGGTGTTGGCCCTGTGTGCCTCGGTCGTATGCAGTCCTGATTGTGGCGCTCACCTGCACGGCGCCAAACACGCATACGACCATCATTGGCACCAAGGCAGAAGCGACTCTCATCGCTGAAGACGACACGTCTCCATTCGTCCCTCCATTCACGTCTGTCGCGACACCACTGGAGGCGGGCTGCACGATGTTGGGGCGTGAGCGGAAGACGGCCTAACGGTGTGCGGGACCGTAGCCCAGCTTCATGGAGACGGTTGCGAATGGTCCTCGCCGATACCCCAGGAGCAACAGTGTCCCTAATTTGCTGGGAAGTGGCGGTGCGGTCCCCTACGGCACTGCGTAGGATCCTACGGTCTTGGCGTGCATCCGTGCGTCGCTGCGGTCCGGTCCCAGGTCGACGGGCACGTGCACCTTCCGCCGACCACTGGCGACAACATCGATGTACTGTGGAGACCTCACGCCCCACGTGTTGAGCAATTCGGCGGTACGTCCACCCGGCCTCCCGCATGCCCACTATACGCCCTCGCTCAAAGTCCGTCAACTGCACATACGGTTCACGTCCACGCTGTCGCGGCATGCTACCAGTGTTAAAGACTGCGATGGAGCTCCGTATGCCACGGCAAACTGGCTGACACTGACGGCGGCGGTGCACAAATGCTGCGCAGCTAGCGCCATTCGACGGCCAACACCGCGGTTCCTGGTGTGTCCGCTGTGCCTTGCGTGTGATCATTGCTTGTACAGCCCTCTCGCAGTGTCAAGAGCAAGTATGGTGGGTCTGACACACCGGTGTCAATGTGTTCTTTTTTCCATTTCCAGGAGTGTATTTACGAAATTTCAATCACCAACTTTCTCTTCCGAATGCGAAAATATTTTGCTGACACCCACCCACGTGGGCAGAAATGATCATCATATTAAAATAAGAGAAATCAGAGCTCGAACGGAAAGATTTAGCTGTACCTTTTTCCCACGCGCCATTCGAGAGTGGAATGGTAGAGAAGTTCGATTAACTCTCTGCCAGGCACTTAAGTGTGAATTGCAGACTAACCATGTAGATGTAGATGTATACCAGCACAGTTAAACATGTTGGCAAACAGCAATCCTTGGTGACAAGGTGTTGAACTAGGTGAGGTGTAGCGTTGATCTGTTCAGGCATCCAAAAATTATGTGGTTGACACCCTCTTCTTTACTGCATTTGTTCAGTAGAGGTGCGACCGGACCAATGCCATTGAGATACTTCCTGTAACAGCCGTGACTGAAGGATTAAGCGTTTTTGAGTCCTCCGGAGCATCGACGTTTCTCGTGCCAGAAGTTAGTAATCACCATCAGATTGATTCTGATATGATCTTTGCCTTTGTATTTGGAGAGATCTTACCGATACGTGTTTAACTTGTCTCTGGTTATTAATTTGATCACGTTGAAAATGTCTAAAAATTAAAAACTCTGCTCGACAGGCCAAGAGGGCCCAACGGCACCGACCGGCCGCCGTGTCATCCTCAACCCACAGGCATCACTGGATGTGGAAGTGGAGGGGCATGTGGTCAGCACACCGCTCTCCCGGCCGTATGTCAGTTTACGAGACCGGAGCCGCTACTTCTCAGTCAAGTAGCTCCTGAGTTTGCCTGACGACGTGTGAGTGCACCCCACTTGCCAACAGCGCTCGGCCAGTAATTCCACGTGCTCCCTCTCTCCTCATAGACGGCTGTTTGGCTGTTTTGGCTATCTTTTCTAATGTTTCATTGGCATGAATGCCAATGTGTGCCCAGCACGTCGTGACATTCTGATTTCTATTCTTGATCTTTAATGTCATATTCACGATTCCATATGCTGTTGGAAAGTTGGATAGTCCACTGTGCAGATGTATATTGTCTAAATTTACTCAACAAGGTGTCGCAAGTACATGTAGTGATACGAATATTTTGATTTGGTACCACTAAACACAGTGTTTGGTATTCACAAGTATATATTTTATGCTGTCAGTGACGTTATCGAGAGAGATATCAGAGGAAGAGCATAGTGCATCAGCGGCACATGACTCATGGGGTGTGTTGGGGGCAGGTTGTACAGTGACTGCTTCTTGCTACAGTAAGTAAAATCCAGTCTTTGAAGTTGACACTCGGCTGACAATAGAGTGATATTGTATCACGAATCATGCAAAATCAACCTTCCTAGGAATCTTAAGACAGACAAATTTTTCTGTCACTCCTGTGAAAGGAGCGCGCCTACGACACCAATTGGGTTGGCAGCCTGGGAGGAGCCAGTGCAACAGATTATCTGAAGATAACCGCCAAAGGAAGATCAACGGTTGTGGGGGTGAAACACCACCTGATTTGTATACGGACAGTGTTGGGAGAAGTGTCGTGCGAGCATTTCCGCCAATGATAGGTCGGTGCGTGATTGAGGTCTCTGCCGCTGCAGCAAACTTTCCGTGCGTAGGGAAACGTTGACGAAATTCTATCTCTATTTTTTCCTCACGCTTATCGGATTTTTGTGCGTTTTTATCATGATAGTCTGTGCATTGAAATGCATTAGTAATACATGTAGTTTTCATGAGAATTTGTGTGTGTATAAATGCTTCTTAAATGACAAGCTCAAATTATACATTGTGTGTTACTTCCTCCACTCGGTTTGCAGCTCTGGATTACCGGTTACAACATTGCTGTTTCGATTACCGTGCACGGTTACACTATCAGAAGACCCACAGAGATACAGTTCAAAAATGGTTCAAATGGCTCTGAGCACTATGGGACTCAACTTCTGAGGTCATTAGTCCCCTAGAACTTAGAACTAGATAAACCTAACTAACCTAAGGACATCACAAACATCCATGCCCGAGGCAGGATTCGAACCTGCGACCGTAGCGGTCTTGCGGTTCCAGACTGCAGCGCCTTTAACCGCACGGCCACTTCGGCCGGCAGAGATACAGTAATCAGGCGTCCGTATTACGTGCAATTATTTCACTTCACCAGACAGGCACAGTCGGTGCCATGAGTAATTAGTTGATTGCACTGATTGACTGTTCCGCCTGTTCTTGGTAGAATATTTTGTACATTATGAATGAAACACACACAACACTGGTGTAATCATTTTCATCATTTTCTTTGGGCATTTGTCCCACTCCAACGCGGTGTCGGCCTTGTTACTGTGGAATTTGGCAAGTGCGAACGTTTTCAAACGGCTATGTGTCGTGTAACTGAGGTGGGACGTGAGGACCAGCCCAGTATTCACCCAGTGGGATGTGGAACACCGCCTAAAAACCACATCCAGGCTGGGCGGCACACCGGCTCTCGCCGTTAATCCGCCGGGCGGACTCGATCCGGGGCCGGCGCGCCTACCCGACTCCAGGAAGCAGCGTATTAGCACCCCCGGCTAACCTGGCGGATACACAACACTGGTGCAATATTTATTATTTGTTATACGAACCGGTTTTCAGCTGTTACGCCATCACCAAGTATAAAGATAAGTATGTGGTGCAGTGAAATTTTGTTGGATCAAAGATTGTAAACTAGTGCATGTACAGAGTATCTCCATTTCCAGAGATGAAAATGTTAATGTTGGAATAGGAGGTTATTTCAGTGTAAACGCGATGTAAGGTTGTTTAACTAAGATAAAATATGTGACACACTACCCCTCTTACTCACATGTTCCATTTGCTGTATTCCAGTTCCTATAATTTCTCTTGTTGTGCTAAAAATATTTGCTTGTATAATTACAGCTGCATCACTCACCTGCTTAATATCATATACCATTTGTTTGTAGTTTAGGGACGTATTAAAGACAATATTATTTTGTTCACTAAAGCTTATTGTTCGATTATGTTCTTCTATGTACAACTGTTGTAATTTGTGTATAGTTCATTACTTAATGTGTCACACATTTTAGTTTAGTTAAATAAACTTCCATTGCATTTAGACTGAAATCACCTCGCTTGTTTCATTCCTATTCTAACGTTAACATTTTCGTCTCTGGAAATTGAGAAACTCTGTACGTGCACTAGTTTAAAATCTTTGATCAAAGAAAATTTCGCTGCACCACATACTTATCTTTGTCCCTGATGATGGCGTAAGAGCCGAAACTGGTTCGAGTAACAAATAATAAATATTGTAGAACGTTACACCAGTGAAGTGTGTGTTTAATTCGTAATTAGTTGATCTCAGGCACAGACCAGCAGAGGGCTGCTACTACAAATAACGTCGTCTTTCTTCCGAAGATCCCCATTTTAGTTCCGCAAGGCTTTGGTATGGGTCGTACCTACCTGTTAGGATACTAGAAGAGCGACACTGAATCCGGTCGATGTCACTGCGGAGGCAAGGCACAACAAGCTTGTCTCGTTGAGAGAACCGGGTCAGCGGCGGCGCGGAGCGCTGCGTTCAGCCACCTTTGCGCTCACTGTCCATAGTTTCTCTCGGCCGCTAACAGCTTGCCCTGAAGCTCCCCTGTGCGGTCGATTGTATGTTGTGTTTTGCGTGGGCGGCCGGACCTGCCTTTTACGAGTCGGCGGGGTCGGCCTTACTGCAATCACTGCCCTATAGCCGAGGGCCAAGGGCCGAGCAGTCTTATAGGGCGGTAGGCGAGGGCGGTTCACTTGCTGCGCATACCAGCACATGGCTTTAACTCGCTTGACCAAATATCTACCCGGTGCTGTGGTTAGTGATATGTTATCTCTCATGCGACAGTATCGTGGCGCCATTTTTCAACAGGACAATGCCTACAAGATCTCCAGATCTCTCCCTCATAGAACTTGTATGAAATTTAGGACCAGCTTGGACATCAACTGCGTCCAAGTGCCATCCAGCATATCAAGGACCAGTTACAACAGGTGTGGCGCAGTGTGCTTGCGTCGGGAGGGGATACAACGCCTTGTGCCTGTATACAGGCTATAGCGGGGGCAGGGGGGGGGGCAGCGTCATATTAATAAATCGGGTCATTGTATTGTATTGTATTGTATTTTAACCGGGGACCTAGAAACGACGGAGAGGCTCCATCCCCACCACAGCCGAAGTGCTCCACAACCCCACGACGACTACACCAGTCCACTTCACCGCTCCGCCGTCCCGCACCGAACCCAGGGTTACTATGCGTTTCGGCCCCCGGTGCCCCTCCCCCTCCCCCCCCCCCCCTCCAGGGAACGTCTCACACCAGGCGAGTGTAACCCTTATGTTTGCGTGGTAGAGTAATGGTTGTGTACCCGTACGTGGAGAACTTGTTTGCGCAGCAATCGCCGAAATAGTGTAACTGAGGCGGAATAAAGGGAACCAGCCCGCATTCGCCGAGGCAGATGGAAAACCGCCTAAAAACCATCCACAGACTGGCTGGTTCACCGGACCTCGAGCCAAATCCGCCAGGCGGATTCGTGCCAGGGACCAGGCGCTCCTTCCCATTCCGGAAAGACGTGCGTTAGACCGCACGGCCAACCGGGCGGGCAAATCGGTTCATAGTACCAATACCTTCTCAATCTGTCATTGTTTTCTCCACCCCCTTTTGGATACTTCATTAAATTGTTCAGGCACTTAAGTTTAAAAAATTGTAAGGCGTAAAATCTTAAGCATGGCTGTAGCAGCAACTGTGCAAATGTAATGTAGGCCTATGGAATAGAAACAGCCATAAGCTGCGGAAGGTAGTAGTAAAAAGCTCTTGACCTAGGTTTCAACCCATATAAATGAGCCTTCTTCAGAAGTCGTATTACCTAGAAATAAGTATATACACATAAATGCAACGTTCAAAAAAATCAAGATTGTATATAAAAAAACACAACATACATACAGTGGAGGTTATTACAATATGCAATAAAAAATGCGTCCACTTGTTACCATAAGTGGAAGCTGAATGGCCACGTGCAAAACACAGCAGAGCGGCCGACTGGCCCAGTGCCTAACATGGCCGCACTGTCTTCAGAATTCGTGTAATGTTTGGATTTCAGCATGTCGTACAGTTATACCAGCTGTCTGCTACGGCTATAGACCGCAGTGTGTATCAGCGCCATCTAGGCGCACTTTTCTCAACTGCGGTTTACACATGGATGTTGCTTCTTCAGATGCAAGTTTATCCGGTACTGGTCACACACGCCACATCTGATGTGTGTGTTGTTTTATGTATGACACAGCCAGACGATTGTCAATTTTTATTGTGAATAAGCGCCTTGGTAGCAAAACATGTTCAGTGTGTAAAACGTAAGTTGGGGCTTATTTTAATAGTTAATAACTTCTAACCTTTTTGAAATGTATCACTGCCCATGTTAGGCACTAAGCCAATCGGTCTCTGTGCTGTGTTTTGCACGTGGCCATTCAGATTTCAGTTATGGTAACAAGTGGACGTATTTTTATTGTTTGTTGTAATAACGTCCACTGTACGTATGTCGTATTTTTTTTACATAAAATGCAAGTTTTTTGAACGTTGGATTTTTGTGTATATACTTAACTGTAGGTAAAAGGACTTCTGAAGAAGGCCCAGGTCAAGAGCTTTTGACTACTACCTTCCGTAACTGGTAGCTGCTTTTATTCCATTTATTGTCAAGGCTTACTTAGGTTTCCTAGTATTTTGCAATAACACTTACCTTGTTCAACAGAGGATATAACAACTCGGTAAAAATTTGAAAGCGGTAATGATACCATTTGGGTAGCGTTGGCAGAAATATGTAATGAAAATGTCGTTATCACATTGTTTTTCGGGCCTATGCCAGGCGCCCATTAGCACTTCCACTTGAATGGAAATGTACAAATACCTCAGAGGTGTATACTGACATCTTCCTGCTTTTACCTACGGCAGCTGTTGTATGCTGTAGATAAACAAGGGCAAGTGTCTGCCTGGAAGGACTGTGGTGCATCTCGGAAGTGTTTGAGGCTCTGCATACCTAAGGATTTTTTAATTTACACTACTGGCCATTAAAATTGCTACACCAAGAAGAAATGCAGATGATAAACGGGTACTCCTTGGACAAATATATTATACTAGAACTGACATGTGATTACAGTTTCACACAATTTGGGTGCAAAGATCCTAAGAAATCAGTACCCAGAACAACCACCTCTGGCCGTAATAACGGCCTTGATACGCCTGGGCATTGAGTCAAACACAGCTTGGATGGCGTGTACAGGTGCAGCTGCCCATGCAGCTTCAACACGATACCACAGTTCATCAAGAGTAGTGACTGTCGTATTGTGACGAGCCAGTTGCTCGGCCACCATTGACCAGACGTTTTCAGTTGGTGAGAGATCTGGAGAATGTGCTGGCCAGGGCAGCAGTCGAACATTTTCTGTATCCAGAAAGGCCCGTACAGGACCTGCAACATGCGGTCGTGCATTATCCTGCTGAAATGTAGGGTTGCGCAGGCATCGAATGAAGGGTAGAGCCACGGGTCGTAACACATCTGAAACGTAACGTCCACTGTTCAAAGTGCCGTCAATGCGAACAAGAGGTGACCGAGTCGTGTAACCAATGGCACCCCATACCATCACGCCGGGTGATACGCCAGTATGGCGATGACGAATACACGCTTCCAATGTGCGTTCACCGCGATGTCGCCAAACACGGATGCGACCATCAGGATGCTGTAAACAGAACCTGGATTCATCCGAAAAAATGAGGTTTTGTCATTCGTGCACCAAGGTTCGTCGTTCAGTACACCATCGCAGGCGCTCCTATCTGTGATGCAGCGTCGAGGGTAACCGCAGCCATGCTGCTGCAAACGTCGTCGAACTGTTCGTGCAGATGGTTGTTGTCTTGCAAACGTCCCCATCTGTTGACTCAGGGATCGAGACGTGGCTGCACGATCTGTTACACCCATGCGGATAAGATGCCTGTCATCTCGACTGCTAGTGATAGGAGGCAGTTGGGATCCAGCACGGCGTTCCGTATTACCCTCCTGAACCCACCGATTCCATATTCTGCTAACAGTCATTGGATCTCGACCAACGCGAGCAGAAATGTCGAGATACGATAGACCGCAATCGCGATAGACTAGAATCCGACGTTTCACCAGGCAACGTCGTTCAACTGCTGTTTGTGTATGAGAAATTGGTTGGAATCTTCCCTCATGTCATCACGTTGTAGGTGTCGCCACCGGCGTCAACCTTGTGTGAATGATCTGAAAAGCTAATCATTTGCATATCACAGCATCTTCTTCCTGTCGGTTAAATTTCGCGTCTGTAGCACGTCATCTTCGTGGTGCAGCAGTTTTAATGGCCGGAAGTGTATGTCCATGTCTTTCCCCAGAGAGAATAACTTCATCTGTAGAATTTTGTATATTTCTCTGTGTTCTTGATGTGCCCTGACTACACGTCTACGTAGCTTATTTGTTTCCTCCGTAACACAAAACAGGGAACATTGCTGTCCTCTTCGTAAAGTGCTCCATCTGTTAAATTGCGCATGAAGCGCAATATCTGTCTAATTTGTGATGTAGATGAAAGTAAATGTAACTTGAGGCACAGTAGTAGTCCAATTAAAACTACCACAGACGGGTCACAAACAAAACCGATTATGACGAATTCAGAATTGCTCATCAGCTAATCATAATATTAAAATAGCGAGCCGTACAATTATGACGGGACATAATTTCACATTTTCCTGTGTGCGGCGACTTTTTTTGTTAGTTAAACGTTATCAAGGAACAGGCTTGGAAGAGATAATCCGGTGTGGATATGTATTGTGTAGTGTAGAGAGAGAGAGAGAGAGAGAGAGAGAGAGAGAGAGAGAGAGAGAGAGCGAGCACTATTCTTCCCGAGGACTTCAGGTTAACCGAACACCTCATCTGCATCATCTCATTTGCATGATAGCGCATGTAATGATTGCTGCATCAAGTCCTGCATCACACGCTGGTATAAAGGAAGCACGAGGACCGCGTTGCTTCTACACTGATATGATCAGTGCACGCTCCATAATTTCAGCTCCTGTCCAGAATGGATGATCTAACTATGAAGTGTTTCGGTAAGGGTGTTCGGTGCTTATTACAGCTTTCACGCCGCACACCTGTTGCGGTAACCTTTGGCGTCTGACCCCGCTCTGCCCCGCTGTTGTGACGTGGGAAGGTGGGCGTGGCCCTGAGAAGGAGCAACCAGGGTCGGCCAGACCTTGCTCTAGAGCCGGGCAGGCAGCGAAAGCATGGACCGCACTGCAGGGCCATTAGGAGCAATTCTCCAGTGCTGCCAATCAGCCCGGCAGGTGGCTTCGCTGCTCTCCTGAGGCGGCACATCTGCCGTGCCCACGAGGTCGCCGAGAAAGCCGACACAGCCGCAGAGAAACTGCGCCGCCTTTCCCTCTGGCTCGCCCTCTTTGCGGAGAACGTATCGACAGCTCTGATCAGCCACCTGCGCCTGCCGCGGTAACTTTCATAACTCACGTAATTATACGGACGTGATTTCTCGCAGAGTCGCGAATTCAGCTCTTCCGTCCGATGTCACAAACCTCCTGAAATTATCAACAAATGTCGTTCAGCTAGGAGAAAGCGCAGAAATTTTATCGCAGTCTTCAGTGGAGCTCTATTTACTACAGTTGAGGCTGAATTTAGATACACGTGGACAAGATTGCTACTTATTTACCGCAACATACTTAACTTTTTGAAACGTACTTTTTCCGCTCGTCCCACAGCTAAAGCGTCTGCGTCAGCGGTTTATGGTCTCCCTTCGTAAGTTGCAATTCTTATTGTGGACATTTTTTTTTTCACAGCCTGTCGAGGAGTGTTGGTTTTCAAAATGTATTTTGGTCTTGTTTCCTGCATTAACGACCTGAGAAACTTGCAACGCATGCAAGCAGTAGTAGGACGAGGTCACAAAATGCAAAATTCTACCACAAATTTTCTTTAATTTGCCGAGGTGATAACAAAGGAAATTTTGCATATTTTAAAAAAGAATCTCAATTTAACACATGTTAAGAAAAACAATCTTAAAAAAAAAAAAAGGTTCAAATGGCTCTGAGCACTATGGGACTTAACTACTGTGGTCATCAGTCCCTTAGGCTTAGAATTACTTAAACCTAACTAACCTAAGGACATCACACACATCCATGCCCGAGGCAGGATTCGAACCTGCGACCGTAGCAGCAGTGCGGTTCCGGACTGAAGCGCCTAGAACAATCTTCAAGAAAGTTTAATACAACCGAGAAAGGCAATCTTGACGGAGAATTTGCCACAGTTAAAGAAAAGAATCTTCAGCGAAACTTAAAACAGTTACGAAAGAAGTCTTCAGAAAATTTGACACGATTTAAAAAAAGCAATCTTAATTCAAAGAAAAGAGGTCGACCAACTTATTTTACAATTTGATAGAGAAGACAGAATGAAAACTTCACAGATTTAAAGCAATAAAAGAATTATAATGTGCTTCTCTTTAGTAAGCCCGCTGATTTAACAAACCACTTAAGTACGGCTTCTTAAAGGTGATTTGCCGCGTACAAATTAGTAAAGCAACTATAGCTAATCCACCACTTTACCACAATACAAGGGGAACTGGGCTATACCCGTAATTACATAAAAAGGAATAAACTCAATCAACGGGCCATAAAAATGAAATAAGTGCCGAAAATAATCACGGGCTAACCAATATTCCACTCATAAATGGGCATGGAAAAAATTTGTGGTTAAGACTTATGGGACCAAACTGCTGAGGTCATCGGTCCATAAGCTTACATTCTTAATCTAACTTAAACTTTTCACGCTAATTAAGGCCACTGAAACATGGTCTTTTCCGAATGTACTACTGACAAAAAGGTGATTCTTCTAGC
Source organism: Schistocerca nitens (assembly GCF_023898315.1). Taxonomy (NCBI): domain Eukaryota; kingdom Metazoa; phylum Arthropoda; class Insecta; order Orthoptera; family Acrididae; genus Schistocerca; species Schistocerca nitens. The sequence goes on along the minus strand of NC_064614.1, from coordinate 1,218,532,489 downwards.
TGGAGTCCAAGATATTTGTTTGTCGGTGATGTGTTTTGCGTTATTGTGGTGATATTTCCACAGAACGTTTCATCCCCTAACGCATATTTCTTTATATCTAACTGAGAAACGAAATACCAATTATCATCGATTTAGCTTTACAATTTTTTATTATAAGGAAATATTTTCTTAAAATTTTTCATCCCCCATTTCAACCACTGGCTGGTGGGGGTTGAATATTCAAGAACAGTGAAAGACGTATTTTTTTATTTCTAACAGAGAAGCCAAATGTTAACACCGGTTGTGCAGAAAAGATCGTAAAATCAGTATGTACACTACACAATTATGTCCGAATGAGGGGTGGCTACAATTATGAAGATACTCTTCATACTCCACCACTGGAAAATCCAGTATCACATTACACCGGGCGTGCTCTTCGACAGGCGAACAATGTTGGAGTACATTTAACAAATTACTTCATCGACGAAGGAATAGGTGATTGGGTAGATCGCAATATTTAATGTGTAACACATACTTATTGAAAAGATAAATATATGTACTCAAATAATAATTTCTTCTTTTCTGCGTTGTTATCTCCTTCACAGAATATGAGAACGAGTTATTCCCAAGCCCTTCTCCACAAGTTCTTATCTGAATAAATGCTATTTGTCATGTTCCATATGGCAGGACATTTCTCTATTTCATCTATAAATAATTCGGTATTAAAAGCGTCCATTTCGGACAATTTTTGGATGAACTGAGCAAACCCTAAAATACGCGCGCAGTCCGGAACCGTGCGACTGCTACGGTCGCAGGTTCGAATCCTGCCTCGGGCATGGATGTGTGTGATGTCCTTAGATTAGTTAGGTTTAAGTAGTTCTGAGTTCTAGGGGACTTATGACCACAGCAGTTGAGTCCCATAGCGCTCAGAGCCATTTGAGCCAACCCTAAAATACGTCTATCCGCGTCAAAAGCGCGCCCTCAACTGAACGGTAACATAGAAAAACAATGATGTCAAAGCGCGCGCGTTGACGCGCGCTGACAGCAGTGGAGCGCTAGCACAGCGTTGAAAAGCGCGCTTTATTAAGGCGCCCGTTAGCATGAGTACGACCTGAATGAAATGTATGTAGTCGTAAACGGGCGTTACGCGCTTGTCATGTGAACCTGCTCTAAGGCCTGGGATGGCGCCACTGTGTCTTGGATGAATGCACTCTACGAGGCAGTGCTCACCAGGTCTAGGTCGAATGCGCAACCGACTTCACTTGCGTGCTGCTTTCATCGCTGAAGACCGAGGCGCGCCATTCCGTATTCCAAGTGGTCCTCACACGGCACCAGTCGAGCCGAGCACGTCGTTGGTGTGGCGCGAGTGCTATGGGACTTAACATCTGTGGTCATCAGTCCCCTAGAACTTAGAACTACTAAAACCTAACCAACCTAAGGACATCACACACATCCATGCCCGAGGCAGGATTCGAACTTGCGACCGTAGCGGTCACGCGGTTCCAGACTGAAGCGCCTTTAACCGCACTGCCACACCGGCCGATGAGAGGTTTACATTGCCCGTAGTCCCACAGGTAATAACCGGTTCGCAAAAGTTGACGCGTTTGGGCTCACAAGCCATCTTATTTCTGCTGTGGTATTGTAGAATCTGCCACTGCTCCCCTTACGATACGACTGTCCTGGCGGGCGGCTGTGCTGCGTGGAAGTTCAGAACGTCGTATACGGGTGTGAGAATGTTCACATGACGACTGGACATACGAGCGTCGTTCCACAACTGATTGAGCACATCCAGATTGTGTGCCAGTTCTTCGAAATGACTATCCCGCGACTCGGAAGGCCAAAATTTGAACCCTTTCTTACTCGCTCACTTGGCTGTCGGAAGCACGAGTGCGTCTCCGTGGCATGGTTACTTGCTCGCTTCAGGAGTTTACACCACACTGACCCTCCTGGCTGTGAGCATTCCCTATCAATGGGTAGACACAGATGGCGCTCCGGTAGCTCTGCCACCACTTGTCTGCTCGCGGAGGAAGTTGAAACTAATAAGAGTACATCTACTACCCCGCAGGTGGAATATGCCATTATCTGAACATAATCGTGGTCGTCTTTCCAGGTGTACTTTTGTATGACAGTGTACACAAATATGTGTACTTTTATAAAGGTCCGCAAAGATATTAAAAATGAAGCTGACAGGGCGAAACGGTACAAAAGGCACTGAGCCGCGCGGGATTAGCCGAGCGGTCTAGCGGCGCTGCAGTCATGGACTGTGCGGCTGGTCCCGGCGGAGGTTCGAGTCCTCCCTCGGGCATGGGTATGTGTGTTTGTCCTTTCCTTAGGATAATTTAGGTTAAGTAGTGTGTAAGCTTAGGGACTGATGACCTTAGCACTTAAGTCCCATAAGATTTCAAACACATTTGAACATTTGAAAAGGCACTGAGATAGGTTGGAAATAGACAAAACTCCACAAATCAAGAAAAATCACAGACATAAGTAATCAGAAGACACAAAATAAAGGAATAAGACATCTGATAGAGGGCTCTAGTGAGAGATACTATCTAATGACGGCACGCAGCACTAGAGCGTGGCAGATCGCCTTAGCGGGTAGGCGTGGATGGTTGGGATGTGGTGGTAATGACGAGGTGCCATCGTTATTATCGATGATCTGATTGTCTCGGCTAGTGAACAACAAGATCATTAACTTTTTCTGCGACTAAACGGCTGTCTTTTATCGACCCTTCTGGTGGCTATAGCGCTTAGCTAAACTGTCTCAAACCTGGAAGCTTAGCGGTATCTCTATGAGGGGCGGTGTACTGAGCGTAGCAGCCACGGGAACGCATCGTGGCGGGAGGACAACTCGGTTGCCAGTGACGCAGAGCTCGTGCTGTTTAACACCTCCGATTTCGAAGAAAACGGCCGACTGCGCAGAGGGCTCTCCTTTTCGCGGCCAACCTGACAGTGCGCATCTGCACAGTTAGGGGCGGACTGATCACTTGCGTTAGGTTGCCAGGCACTGACTTCTCCTGACGGCCGGACAGCTTCTGTGCCGCCTGTCTGGTGTTTAATTCGTCAAGTTCAAAATGGTTCAAATGGCTCTGAGCACTATGCGACTTAACTTCTGAGGTCATCAGTCGCCTAGAACTTAGAATTAAACCTAACTAACCTAAGGACATCACACACATCCATGCCCGAGGCAGGATTCGAACCTGCGACCGCAGCGGTCGCTCGGCTCCAGACTGTAGGGCCTAGAACCGCACGGCCACTCCGGTCGGCTAATTCGTCAAGTACCGGCAAAACTTGACACAGAGGACTCCCTTACAACGGGAAACGTCATCTTGACGAAAATAATTTCTGACTTAATTGCAATTGCGAGCAGGGAAAATTTCGGGCAGTATCTCTATACTGAGGCAGCATTACTGCTTATTTGTTATAAGAAGTTTGCAACAGCAACACAAAAAATCCTTAATCAAATTACAGTCAAAATTAATTAGTGTAATTCCTAACCTAAAAGGTTTGTTAATTTCTAATGAATCTCAATGTGATACAATGGTAATAATTCGTCACCTCAGAAGAGTATGTTGTATTATAAATGTGTTATACATTTTCATGCATCCTATAGATAAGAGTATGTATTGTAGATCTTCCGCATCTGAATTTATATGACCATTTTTCACAAAAATGTTGGACGTCAGCGTATTAGCTAAGTTCAGTGCTCCACGAATGAAAGACAGATACTTGTTTAAACATAAGTTCAAATGGCTCAGAGCACTATCGGACTCAACTTTTGAGGTCATTAGTCCCCTAGAACTTAGAACTAGTTAAACCTAACTAATCTAAGGACATCACAAACATCCATGCCCGAGGCAGGATTCGAACCTGCGACCGTAGCGGTCTTGCGGTTCCAGACTGCAGCGCCTTTAACCGCACGGTTAAACATAAGTACTTTGTTTCTTGTTTCGTATTCTTTCGTATCCATTGCGTCTCGTTTGACACAATGTTAGTTTTCAATCAACTGCGTGTGACAATTCTGCATTTCACACAGTATGACATCTCGTATAAACTGAACTTGACCTAGCTAGAAGGTTTATTGGGGAAGCAGGGGAATTATAGAAGCTAGGTGGGGCAGAATGTTGGCATGATGCTGTTATGCTGCGGCCACATACCAATGACTTGAGATTTATCTGAGGAGTGCAATGTGATGCGGCGTTTCTATGCCGTTTTTGTTTACCGATGAGGTACTGTTTACAAATCACGGGTGAATTTGTCTTCGCAGTATGGACTATTGGTCACTTTAAAATCCACGCTGGCTAAGATAAGTGCAAAAAATGATGACATCGGTCTGTCAGCCTGTGGTGTGGGATTTTCAGGAATGACATTGGTCGCTATTTTATTGATGGCTCTCTAAATGGCCAGAAATATCTGCAGTTCCTAAGAGACATGATGCCGCTGTGATTTGGAGGTCTCTTACTGGAGAACGTCCTTGTGAGTGATCTGCAGCCTGCTCTTATGGTAGAGGGCACGGTAGCTCAGCGTGTTCGGTCAGCGGGTTACTGAGATTATGCATCAACGATGAACTTGAACAAGCGTCATGGGACGTCCGCTCCGAACAAATACGACGACCAATAACGAACAAAATGATAGCAAGGGGGAAAAATGGTATGAAGGTGGCCAGTAACAAACAAACTGCTAGTTTCCATTTTAGATTTGCTGTACACTACTGGCCATTACAATTGCTACACCACGAAGATGACGTGCTACAGACGCGAAATTTAACCGACAGGAAGATGATATTGTGATATGCAAATGATTAGCTTTTCAGATTATTCACAGAAGGTTGGCGCCGGTGGCGACACCTACAACGTGCTGACATGAGGAAAGTGTCCAACCGATTTCTCATACACAAACAGCAGTTGACCGACGTTGCCTGGTGAAACGTTGTTGTGATGTCTCGTGTAAGGAGAAGAAATGCGTACCATCACGTTTCCGAGTTTGATAAAGGTCGGATCGTAGCCTATCGCGGTTGCGGTTTATCGTATCGCGACATTGTTGCTCGCGTTGGTCGAGATCCAATGACTGTTAGCAGAATATGGAATCGGTGGGTTCAGCAGGGTAATACGGAACGCCGTGGTGGATCCCAACTGCCTCGTATCAATAGCAGTCGAGATGACAGGCATCTTATATGCATTGCTGTAACGGATCGGGTAGTCACGTCTCGATCCCTGAGTCAACAGATGGGGACGTTTGCAACACAACAACCATCTGCACGAACAGTTCGAGACCATGGCTGCGGTTACCCTTGACGCTGCATCACAGACAGAAGCGCCAGCCATGGTTTACTCAACGACGAACCTTTGTGCACGAATGACAAAACCTCATTTTTTCGGATGAATCTAGGTTCAGTTTACAGCATCGTGATGGTGGCATCCGTGTTTGGCGACATCGCGGTGAACGCACAGTGGAAGCGTGTATTCGTCATCGCCATACTGGCGTATCACCCGGCGTGATGGTATGGGGTGCCATTGGTTACACGTCTCGGTCACATCTTGTTCGCATTGACGGCACTTTGAACAGTGGACGTTACATTTCAGATGTGTTACGACCCGTGGCTCTACCCTCCATTCGATCGCTGCGAAACCCTATATTTCAGCAGGATAATGCACCAGATCCTGTACAGGCCTTTCTGGATACAGAAAATGTTCGACTGCTGCCCTGGCAAGCACTTTCTTCAGATCTCTCACCAATTGAGAACGTCTGGTCAATGGTGGCCGAGCAACTGGCTCGTCACAATACGCCAGTCACTACTCATGATGAACTGTGGTATCGTGTTGAAGTGGCATGGGCAGCTGTACCTGTACACGCCATCCAAGCTCTGTTTGACTCAATGCCCAGGCGTATCAAGACCGTTATTACGGCCAGGGGTGGCTGTTCTGGGTACTGATGTCTGAGGATCTATGTCCAATGAATACCCGTTTATTATCTGCATTTCTTCTTGGTGTAGTAATTTTAATTGCCAGTAGTGTAATTGTGCCGGACAAACGAATTTTGTCAATGAGCGACGTGTGCATCACGACTGCCATTCTTTGCGAGGCACTGCCATTGCAGAGGAGGTGCAGGTGGAGACGAGGTCTCGGGCTGCGTCTACCGGAAGTCACCGGCTGGCGGCCGCCACGGCACGTCGCGTCACAGGCGCTATTTCCGTCTCGTCCCCTGCCCCTGCCCCCACCCCTGCCCGCGTCACGCGCGCACACACGCTCGGAGTTCCCCACTCGCCTTCCGCTCTGCCGGAGAGACTTCCCGCTCCCAGCCTGCGCGACGCTCGCACCGCATTGCGCTGCTTTCATTACCCGGCAGCAGCGGGCGAGCAACGCACATCAGTGGAGCTTTCAAAGCGGCCACCGTTAGCGGGAGTAGTGGGCTTCGAGTATAATGCGGCTTCAAAGAGAGAAAGAGAGAGAGGTTCACTTTCTGTGTAATGGCCGGGTGAGAAAATGGTAGGACGCAGAGGGCACGTAATTTCACTATACGTCAAAGCTATTAAGAGAGATACTGTAGAAAGATCTTTATTTTTTTTTTCAAAATGATGTCTTTTATGATGTCCTTTCAACGGAACTCTGAAGTCCTTGTAAAACAGAATACAGTGATTTAACGCCTGTTAATGTTATTGAGAGGCAAGGTGGCTGGAGCCCGATGCTGCAGCGTAGATACCACCGAGAGGGGCTCCCAGGCCGTGGGACTGCTTGCTCCCTCTAGAGAATGCCTGTAGGTTCGGGACTCGGCCAGAAGTCCGCATCACAGATGCCGATCCGACTACAGTTCGCTCAATCACGTACAGTTTCTTGATGACGTCACCGAATTTCACTTTTAGATGCACTGTTCGAACAGGGTCTTACGAATTAGAAAAAAAAGAAGCACTTTCAACTCACTGAAATGACATTTCTCTCAGAGACGTGTACTCGCGCCACACGTAAGCGGACGCGCGGACGGCTTCAACTGCGCGAAACAAGTCGCAAATTTGCGATCGACGTGGGGCTACGTGGTTTTCCTGACAGCATACGAGGAGATGTAGATCCAAAGAAGAGTGGCGCGTTTCGCCACAGGGTTATTTGGTAAGCGTGATAGCGTTACGGAGATGTTTAGCAAACTCAAGTGGCAGACTGTGCAAGAGAGGTGCTCTGCATCGCGGTGTAGCTTGCTGTCCAGGTTTCGAGAGGGTGCGTTTCTGGATGAGGTATCGAATATATTGCTTCCCCCTACTTATACCTCCCGAGGAGATCACGAATGTAAAATTAGAGAGATTCGAGCGCGCACGGAGGCTTTCCGGCAGTCGTTCTTCCCGCGAACCATACGCGACTGGAACAGGAAAGGGAGGTAATGACAGTGGCACGTAAAGTTCCCTCCGCCACACACCGTTGGGTGGCTTGCGGAGTATATATGTAGATGTAGATAATATACAGTGTGTATGAGAAGCAAGTGAAGTTATCAGGTGATGTCTTTGCCGTAAGTACTCGTGTCTCGTCGGGATGGTGCATAGATTCTGAGGCAGAATAACAGGAATGAGAGACCACAACCTCTGAGAAATTAACATCTTCAACTTTTGTAGTCTTCCTAGGTTGCGTGTAATATTAAGGTTTATTGATTATTTTTACTTTTTGGACCGCCTGACTACAACTGAATGAAACACAATTTTCGTGCCATATGCGTTTCGCGTTTATTCTCTGCAAGGCATCTTCAGTGGCAGGTTGCGTGGACGATTTTCTACGTATTATGTTTCTGTTCCATTTTTGGTGCCGTTCCTCTTCTTATAATAGCCACTTGGGGTTTTTTCCACATTTCACAGCACTAGGAACTGAATACTTGTTTTCTTAAAAACAAGTGTTCAGTTCCTAGTGCTGCGAAATGTGGGAAAATTATCAATATATCGTAATATGAGAAGTTACTATATTACACTTCTACATTTACATACATACTCAGCAAGCCATCGTGCGGTGCGTGGTGGAGGGTACCCTGCTCCACTACTATTCATTTCCTTTCCTGTTCCACTGGCAAATATCACGAGGGAAAAACGACTGTCTATATGCCTCCGTATGTGCCATGATTTCTTGTATCGTATCGTCGTAGTCCTTACGCGCAATGTATGTTGGCGGCAGTAGAATCGTTCCGCAGTCTGCTTGTAATGTCAGTTCTCTAAGTTTCCTCAATACTGTTCATCAAAAGGAACATCGCCTTCCCTCCACGGATTTCCACTTGAATTCCCTAAGCGTCTCGATAACACTTACATGTTGTTCAAACCCCCCCCCCCCCCCCACTCAGTTACTTTGATGTCTTCCTTCTATCCGACCTGCATAGTAGGTCGCACAGGCGTCCTATAAACGGTCTCCTTTACAGGTGAACTACTCTTTCCTAAAAGTCTCCCAAAATACCGAACTCGACCATTCACCCACCTACCCTACCACATTTATCACTTGCTCGTTCCACTTCACATCGATTTGCAACGTTACACGCAGAATTTAAATGACTTGACTATCAAGCAGGACACTAGTACTACTGTAACCGAACATTACAGGTTTGTTCTTCCTACTCATCCGCATTAACTTACATCTTGCCACATTTAGTGCTAGCTCTCATTCATCCCAACAACTACAAATTTTCTTTGTCTTGTATCTTCCTACAGTCACTCAACTTCGACACCTTACCGTACACCACAGCATCGCCAGCAAACAACCGCAGATTGCTGCCCACACTATCACGAGAACGACAGGCGGTCCTGTCACACTTCCGCGGGCGCTCGTGACGATATCCTTGTTTCTGATGAACACTCGCCGTCGAGGACGATAAACTCAGTATTACTTGAGAAGTCTTAGAGCCACTCACATATATGTGAACTTATTTCATATGCTTGTATCTTCTTTAAGAGCCTGCAATGGGGCACTGTGTCAAATGCTTTCTGGAAATGTAGAAATAAGAAAGACACCTGTTGCCCTTCATCCATAGTTCGCTGTATATGTGAGAAAAGGGCGAGCTGGGTTTCACACGGGCGAGACTGTCTAAAACCACACTAACTCACGGACATAAGCTTAACTTCAGTACAATAACTCCTTCATGAATACTAGATACAAGTCCTTGACAAATCCGAGATAAGTCATACACTTCCAGCTCTTCACAATGAAGACATAAACGTAAATCTTGAGGCTAGTCTTCAAGTATAAAGAAACTTGCGACTGCACTATGTCGACACTAGACTGGAGATACACAAAACAACTCGGTGAGAAGTCGTATAGCACTCCGTAAGAACTGGGCAGAACTGTTGTTTAGGTCGCTTTATCCTCGTGGCAACGGCCTTGCCTCAGTGGATACACCGGTTCCCGTGAGATCATCGAAGTTAACCGCTGTCGGGCGTGGCCGGCACTTGGATGGGTGACCATCCAGCCGCCATGCGCTGTTGCCATTTTTCGGGGTGAACTCAGCCTCGTGATGCCAAATGAGGACTACTCGACCGAACGGTAGCGGCTCCGGTCAAAGAAAACCACCATAACGACCGGGAGAGCGGTGTGCTGACCACATACCCCTCCTATTCGCATCCTCAACTGAGGATGACACGGCGGTCGGATGGTCCCGATGGGCCACTTGTGGCCTGATGACGGAGTGCTAGTGCTTTATCCTCGTGACCCGTAGCGGCGGTGGCGCCCCACCGCAGGGGGGTGGCTAGCCGTTGGGCGGCGTCGGTTGCTGTAGCTGTCGGATGACTGCAAAACTTCCAGTGCCAACCTCTGTACTGTATATGGAACTATTGCTCCTTGTGTGGTATCGACCGGCTACATACCACACCAAAAGGGAACAATAAGAATGGAATACCAGGAACGAAGTGCTCGCATTAAAAGGGGTGTCGTTACCCTATGCATGCTTGAAGGATGTCAGTCACAAGATCTGCTGATGACATTGCTGTCCTCGGTGAAAGTAAAGAATTATTACAAGATCTATTTAACAGAATAAACGCTATAATGAGTACAGATTACGGACGGAGAGCAAACCGAAGAAAGATGAAAGTAATGAGCAGTAGCAGAGATGAGTTTAGTGAGAAACTTAGCGTCGACATTGGGGATCACGAAGGAGGCGAAGTTAATAAATTATGCTACCTTGGAAAGAAAGTAGTACACGACGGCCGAAGCAAGGAGGAAATAAAAAGCAGACTCTCACAGGCAAGGAGGGTATTCCTGTGCGAGGGAAGTTTGCTGATGTCGGCCTTAGTTTGGGGGAGAAATTTGTGAGAATGCTGAGCGTTGTATGGTAGTGAATCGTGGACAGTGAGAAAACAGTGCAGAAGAGAATCCATATGTTTGAGATGGGGTGCTACAGAACAAAGTTGAAAATTAGGTAGACTGATAAGGAATGAGGTTGTTCTTCGCCGAATGGGTGAGGAAAGGAACATGCAAAACACTGACAAGAAGAAGAGACGGGATGATAGTACACATGTTAAGGCTAGAGGGAGATATAGAGGGACAAACGATAGAAGAAGACAGAGATTGGAATACATACAACAGATAACTGGGGATGTTAGGTGTAAGTACTACTCTGAAATGAAGAGTTTGGCACAGGAGACGTTTTTTGTTAATGGTTGAGCGAAAATTGATTTTAAATGTACGTATTGAAGGAAAGAATAATAGAGATACAAGAAGCAGCACAGAAATGTTCCAGCAAGTACATTGTAAACCGATATGAGACACTTCTTTTATGACGTAGCGTTTGGATTACTGCAGAGTGCGTGGTAGCCCATAATTGCGTTGTCATTATTGCGTGCCTTACCTCCCTCGTGGTCTCAATTCATATATATCTTGGTTTTAAAATATTTTATTCGGTGCCCCACAGAGTGGGGCAAATAAAAGTGGCCCGAACGAGTCGATACGGTTGGACGTGAATGTATGCGAATAACTGTACGCCGTGACGCGCACACTACGTGTGCACCCGCCACGTGATCCACACCGATTCAGAGGGTGATGTGAGCTGTGTCCGTGTGAGTGGAGCACTGCAGGGGGACGATGGTACTCACAGGTGGAGCAGCGAGTGTTCGTTGTGGGAAGTTACGTGACAACGAAGTCGTGAAAACGGTGTGGTCAGTCGTTCCCTGAGGAATTTTATGATGTCAAAGTGCCAGCAAAGAGTGCCATTCAACGCTTGGTTCGGAAATGGCGTCAGACAGGATCTGTTTTGAACAAGTCAAAAAATATACAGGAACGTGCCCGCACCCCGAGAATGTGGGTGTAGTCCACCAAATCAACCCGACGCCTGTCGCAGGAGACGGGCATATCACGTCGATCACGAGGGCGTATTGGACCTGCACATTCATCGCTAACGAGTGTCTGTTTTTCATGCATTAAAACCAGCAGATGCTCCTCAGTGCCTCTAGTTTTGTGAGTGGCTGTTCACTGCTTGGGCTTGACTCTGTCCTTTATGTCTGATGGAGCCCGATTTCATCTGAGTAGTTACGTCAACTCACAGAATCACAGGTCCTGAGCAGCGGAGAATCTGAATAACTTCCACGAAAGACCATTGCATGATCAGAAGGTTGGGGTTTGGTGAGCAGTGTTTGCACGCTGCATTATTGTTCTCATCTTCTTTCATCAGGTGCTGAATTCGGCGCGTTACATTGCCAACTTTTTCAAACCATTTCTGGTAGCATTAACGGAAGAGGAAAAGACCTAAAGTTACTTCCAACAGTATGGAGCAGCTGCCCTTACAGTCGGCCGAATTTTGGAGCACATTTACACAGTGCTCACGCCTGACAGAGTTCTTAGCAGAGGTCAATGTGGTCGCGACCCTAGCCGGCCATCCAGGTCACCCGATCTGTCAGTGTGCGATTACTTTGTGTGGGGAGCCCTCAAGTCTGAGGTGTATCGCAGAACTGCAGCCGAACATTTAGGATGAGACTGCAACAATTCCAGCAGTCCACCTTCGATCCAGCTTTACCACCTTGCTGACCAGGGCTCAAAAGTGCCCATAGATGAATGGTGGTCGCTTTCAACATCTTCTGTAATAAGATTAGTGCTGTATTTCCTTTCCTGTACTGTATTTCTTTGTACCCTGGAACTATTTTCTCCGGGCCACTTCTATCTGCCTCACCCTGAAGAATCACTGCACCATCTTCTTCTATACATGACAAATACTATTGTTTAATCACAGACGCACAGTGTCACATTTTCAAGTCACAAATTGGCATATCGAATTTCTGCTAACGCTCTGAGCATGAGCAGCTACATTCTCTGGAACGCTCTGAGCATGAGCAGCTACATTCTCTGGCCGTTGCGTGAACCTCTCGGCTTATTGCACCGTTGGCCGCTGCCGTCTGCGCCTGCGCGCCAGCACTCTTATCACGCAACCCTCCCTTCTGCCGGCTCGCTACACGCGACCGCCGGCACGTGCCAGCAACACGTGGCCGAGTCCACTGCGGAAGCCGCCACGCTTTACACGTGGCTCACTGCCTGTCGGTCATGCGGAAGAGACACGTAGTGGCACTGATTTGGTATCCCTGTCGATGCCGGGTCATTTTGTGAGACAACGATTTCACTATAGAAAGGATATTACTTACAAAACACTCGTTCGCCCAGTCCTAGAATAAGTGTGAGGGAGCCGTACCAAATAGGACTAGATAGTATCGAACGTTAACAAAGAATGCACCATTAACGATCACAGGTTTGTCTGACATCTCGGAGACGGAAAACTTGGCTGACTGACGCTCCCTTGGAGACGGTACTGTGTTGTCTAAAGCTACTAAGTATACGAGTTACCAGTTGAATGATCGTGGTTCTGTTCCTGGTCTCATCGTCACATGCACTTAATGCCCGTTCCACCACGAGACAGACGATTTCCAACGTAAATTATAACGATGCATCTCCATCACAGCATCTTCCTCAGCCTCGTCCACAGGAGCTACTTCACAACTTGTTTTACATCAAAGGTGAATTATTATTATTACTGACAAGAATTGAAATACGAAAATAAATGTATCGAATAATACAACAATCTAAAGGCCTTAGACAAGATTGCTGTGTAGCGTCTACGCTGTTTACATTTTATCTGAACGAAATTCTTAAGGAATGTATGATAAAGGGTGGAGGAATTGGGCCTAGAGATGGATGAGGAGCCGGCCGGAGTGGCCGAGCGGTTGTAGGCGCTACAGAACCGCGCTGCTGCTACGGTCGTAGGTTCGAATCTTACCTCGCACATGGATGTGTGTGACGTCCTTAGGTTAGTTAGGTTTAAGTAGTTCTAAGTTCTAGGGGACTGATGACCTCAGAAGTTAAGCCCCCTAGTGCTCAAAGCCCATTTGAACCATTTTTTTTCATGACTGAGGATTACTTAACGACTTCTCTGTTCGCCGATCGTCTGGTAACATTAGCTGCGGGTGACGGTGGTACAGAGCACATCGCAAAGAAAATCATAGAAAAAATACAGCAAGGCCGAACTAAAAATATTTTTTTCTAAAAAAAATAATTTCCCTATATGAAGCAAACAACATGAAATATCATAGTTGAAAATGCACATCAGAAGTATAAATAACTGGGAGTTATTATCTCACATCTTAGGTTGTTAGCAGATGGTGCTGTCGTTTACCGTCTAGTAAAGTTATCAGAAGATCAAAACAAATTACAAAATGATTTAGGAACGATAGCTATACGATGCGAAAACGGGCAGTTCATCCTAAATAATGAAAAGTGTGAGGTCGTCCACAAGAGTGCTAAAAGTAATCCGTTAACCTTCGGTTACACATAAGTCAGTCAAATGTAAAGGGCGTAAATTGAACTAAATAGCTGCTAATTACAAGTACGAACAACTTAAATTGGAAAGTACACCACACAGAAAATGTTGTAGTGAAGGCGAATCAAAGACAGCGATTTATTTGCAGAACACTTAGAAGATGCGACAGAGCTATTAAAAGAAGATGACTACACTGCGTTTGTACGTCCTCTCTTGGAGTCCAGCTGCGCAGTCTGGGAGTCCAGCTGCGCAGTCTGGGATCCTTCCCAGATAGGATTAACGGAGTACACCGAGGAAGTTCAAAGAAGGGCAGCATGTTTTGTACTGTCGCGAAACAAGGGAGAGAGTGACACGGATATGATACGTGATTTGGGGTGGACATCATTAAAGCAGAGGCGTTTCTCTTTGCGGTGGGATCTCACGGAATTTCAATCGCCAACTTTCTCCTCGCAGTGCGAAAATATTTTGTTGACGCCGACCTACGCGGAGGAAAACAATCATAATATAATCGCATGAAAAGATATAGGTGTTCATTTTTTTCCGCGTGTTGTTTGAGATTGGAATAATAGGGATTTATTGTAAAGTTGGTTCCATGAACCCTCTGCGAGTCACTTATATGTGATCTGCGGAGTATCCATGCTGATGTAGGTGTAGATCAGGGTTCCAGTAAACAAGATATGAGGCAGAGGACAACACAAGCTAATCAAGCAATCAATAAGCTGAATTTCATCCTTTGGTCAGGTAGGATTACGAAGAAGACAAAAGAGAGTTGTATGAATTTTTTTCGATGTGGAGCAGTGGCCTGAGAAATGAAGAAAAAAAAAACAGCAGAAGCCGTGCAAATGCATCTTTTGATAAGAAGTTGTTGTTTCAAGGCGAGAGAAGATCCCAAATAAAGGACTCAGGATGTGAAGGAAAACTCCGACGTTCATCAGCGAAGAGGTAGAAAATGTCGTTTTAAGTAGTATAGGCATGTGATGAGGTTAGCGAATTGTGACACTACGTCTATTTCATTAGCAAATTAAGTTATAGCCGGCCGGAGTGGCCGTGTGGTTCTAGGCGCTACAGTCTGGGGCCGAGCAACCGCTACGGTCGCAGGTTCGAATCCTGCCTCGGGTATGGATGTGTGTGATGTCCTTAGGTTGGTTAGGTTTAATTAGTTCTAAATTCTAGGCGACTGATGACCTTAGAAGTTAAGTCGCACAGTGCTCAGATCCATTTGAACCAAATTAAGTTATAAATTAAATCCCGATTTTTTGTGTCCCCGAGACGAGAGGCAACGGACAGTCCCTAACATTATCCCCATTGTACAGGAGCAATTTTGGGCCTGTTGAATTTTGAGGCAACTCCTTTAAAAATGTAATTACTGGTAGCAATACGGCGGTGAGCTTTAGAGGTCTGAAGAAGGATGCCAGGGGCGAAGGGATTCATTCCAGGGATGTAGCTCGTGGTTAAGACCGGCCAGATAATGGCAACATAACGAACCTCGTGAGTTCCCTCAGCACTCGCTGAAAACGCAGCTTTTTGTACGAACTGCATACCTTGAAAGTCGGATGTTTTCTCACTGAGACCGAGATCCTAAGTAAGACCCAGTAGGGTCTCGTTCGTCTCAATCTTATAGGGGGGTTCATTGATTAAATTTTTGTAACTGCGATGTTAACTGATGCTCGGTAACCTGTGAACTTGATGTTGAATGCTTCTTCTTGGTTGGTTGGTTGGTTTGGGGAAGGAGACCAGACAGCGTGGTCATCGGTCTCATCAGATTAGGGAAGGATTGGGGAGGAAGTCGGCCGTGCCCTTTCAGAGGAGCGATCCCGGCATTTGCCTGGAGTGATTTAGGGAAAGCACGGAAAACCTAAATCAGGATGGCCGGACGCGGGATTGAACCGTCGTCCTCCCGAATGCGAGTCCAGTGTCTAACCACTGCGCCACCCCGCTCGGTCCAGCTTCTTCTTGATATTGAACACGCTTCACTTCTAATTTGATTGTTAAACATTCGTTTCATATTGCATTGTAAATTTGGAATGAAACATATATTTCAATTACGGGGTCGAATTTGGGCTCTTCCCTTTGTTATGATTATGGCACTGCTCTTCCTCTTCACATAAATCACCGTGATTAGTTTCATTCGTGAATGTTCAAAGTGACTGCTTGCTTCGCACCTGTTGCTTTCAAGGCAACATCGCCTTCGGTGGATGTCATTTGTTAGCAGAAGCGGCCAGGTGTAATGCCACAGGATGAACGATGGCCGAAAAATGTACCATGTTTATTAGTTGGCAACCTCCATACAAGAGAAAAGTGAATAAATGGTACAGAAAACAAGTGGAGGAAGATACGGAAGGAAGAAATTTTAAAGAGCATTTATACAAGAATCGAGTGTCTTGGATACGAGGGTGCGAGAAACCGCCTAAAGAGATGTAAACGTCTTGCAAAATAATAATAATAATAATAATAATAATAATAATAACATACATGGTTAACAAATATAAAGATAATAGCATTTTGCTTATTCCTATTATCTTCTGCGAAACCTCCCTATTCAGGGCATCATCCCTGCGTACATCGCGATGTTCCTTTATTTCGTTCATGTGGTGTTTTCAGAAACTTCTACTAGGTGGTTGTCATTAAAAAATCTCTTTAGCTGTCGATGATCTGGCATTTGTACTATTCAGGGCATTTGTACTATTAGGAAAGACTAGGAAGCCGCCTAAGGAAGCAAAATTTTAGGGGCCGGCAAAGGGCGGAAAAAATTAATTTCAAATCAAAGAGCGAAAAATCTGAGCAAATGAGGCTAAAAAATGAAAAATAAAAATTAATACACCGAATTGTTTTCAAAGGCGTACGGAACTGTTACGTAATAAATCTTTACCTCAATATTAAATCACGCAGTACTGAGTGCAAAGTGGAAACAAACGTGACCCTGATTCATTTGTGTCGAGCACTGGCTTGTGATATTGTTGCGATTTGATACCTTACCTCCCCTGCCCGCCGCTGTGACCGAGCGGTTCTAGGAGCTTCAGTCTGGAACCGCGCGACCCCTACGGTCGCAGGTTCGAATCCTGTCTCGGGCATGGATGTGTGTGATGTCCTTAGGTTAGTTAGGTTTAAGTAGTACTACGTTCTAGGGGACTGATGACCTCAGATGATAAGTCCCATAGTCCTCGGAGCCATTTGAACCATACTTCCCTCGGTCCCTCTTTTAGTTTTTGTTCTGCAGATCATTTGGTATGCGTCAGTTGAACTGAGGACTACCCACAGAAAATAAAGACGTTTGGTTACCTTCGATTGATGATTAAAAGTATAATAGGAGATTTGCATTTTTGTGCCGTTGTACGTTGGTGGTGGTGGATGGGGGGGGGGGGGGAGGTAGTCAAAAATCGAGTGGGTGTCATTTTTCAGTTCTCGCCTAGGGCGACAAAACACACGTCAACGGCCCTGCTTTCATGTGTAAATTTACCTCTTCTTCAGTCATTAGTTTTTTTTTTTTTGTATTATGATGTTCTTTCGAAAGTAATCAAGGAGCAGTTATAAGACAGGTAGAAAAATTTAAATATTTATGGCCATATATTGACAAAAGTAGACTGGATAATACAGAAGCAAAATACAGAACACAACAAAGCAATCTTTGAATCATTTTTGGTGGGATAAGAGTACACACGACAACAATAGGAAAAGATTGGGTAATCTAATGATTGACCCTGTCCTATACTACAGGTGATCAGAACTATGATTTTTAAAAATCCAATGGCCTCAATCACATATTCTTTCCGTGTGACTGGTATGGACATTAGCAAGTAACCGTAGGCAATACATGACACAAATCGAGCCACCATTTCCCATTACTGTCGTCATATTGCCACCATCCTCTTACCAGAAAATCCTAAAGCTTACAAACTAATAGTGCACTTTTTTAAGAGATAGTGAGCTATACATGTAATCATCGTGTAGTATGTGCTCTGCTTTTGTAATCATATGTACTGTTAATGTAATATGATGCTGGCTGTACATACAGCAAATGCAATATAAAATAAAAATTAGTCCACTGAGTTAATTTCGCTGACACGAAACGAATGGAGTTAAAGAGGATGAAATCAACGAAGACGCAGTGGCCTGGAATGAAATTAGTAGAGCCTAGTGTGGTCTGCTCATGACAAGTAATCGGGAAAACTAGTCGCGTTTCGGATCGCATGGGAAGCAACACGCTGCAACTTATATAAATACATCAAGAAACTGAACTTCTCCCCAGAAGACACAACAGACAGGGAAAAATATAGAGAAAAAAATCAGAACACAGAAATTTCAGCAAACGCCCAAAGCGAAGAAAACAGGAAAGAAGTGGACTAAAGAAAGGAAGAAGAAACAGAGTGAATATATGACAGGTGTTTGGAAAGAAAAGAGTCAGAAATAAAAGGCCATGAAAATTGTGTTTTAGCGCTCTCTTCAAGGGGAATTAACAGGAGAGAGCTGGTTCGGTTCTCATTGGCTTTTCTTTATTTAAGAGTTGCGTATTATTCCCAACTTGTCTCAGTTGAAAAAAAAAATGTCGCTTTTCTGGCGGTGGTAATGATTATCTGCGTCTCATTGTGAAAACGTGATATTTGAAAATTGACGTTGGGGTATCCATGACCCGGAATACAAAGTTTCTCCTGTGATGACCGTTTGTGTTTTCCGATGATTACCGCCCGGTCTAACTCTTTTAGAGGAACTGTGCAGAATCGCTCTCGCACGCGACGAGGCAATGAGAATATATTGCCGTCCGTTATTTGTTGGGTCTTGGGCGCTAGCGCGACTTCAAAGCCCCCAGCTGCGGCTAGAATGGGGAATTTTCCGCTCGGATGGCCGCGGGATTACTGCCTTAGCATGGCTCTGTTTCTTTAGAACTGCTCTCCTTGTACTGTCTGTCCTACTTTAACGGGAAATAGACCGTAATAGCACTTTGATATTTGCTTCACTTTTCTGGACTATAAAGGCTTCAATGCTCTTTTGCAACCTTCGCTTGTGAGTCCGTTTCTTTCCGACAAAGGAAAAAAAATACGGTTCTGCAGTGCCGCGGTTTCTTGATGCACGAAAAGATTTCAATCTAGTGTATCCATTTCTTTATGAAGTTTGTCTTTAATACGAAACTCAAATTGTAACACTAGGCTGACGAAAAACTGCTCGGTCATCTGAACGAGAAAAGTATGTAGTCACGAAATATTGTCTCTGCCTCCTCAGTGAATTAAATGAAATCACCGAGAGTAATTTTAAATACAATTAAACCTTACAGCCCCATCGTTCCCAAAGAAAAATCTTAAGTAGGTAAAGCTTCTGTGTGTATACGCGGAAGGGGGAGGGGGGGGGATATAAACCTAGGATGGGCTTTAACGTAAATACACCTATACCATTGTCGTGTGACAGCCGCCAGTCAAGCATTGTGGTCAAAATGTTGATACCATCCTCGTCAGGGCTGTGTAAGGTGCGCATGATAAAAATTTTGCGTTAGAATGCAGCTTAGTTATACATTAACTTATAGTAAAATGGTAATTTCTGTTAGATGGACACTAGGCAGTGGACTAAGGCATGTATCTGGGCGGCATCCCATTATGACCTATTGATAGTGCTACTGATTGCACAAACTAGTAGGGTTGCCCCACACACTTCCTTACAACAGTTTGTAGGATAAACGGGCACTTACGGAGACACAGAAACATGCTCTACATCACGGCCAAATGCCCATAAACAGGAAATCACTGGCTATGAAAGTCTGCATCGAAGGGACAGCTATTCAATAAAGCAGAAATATTCATAAACGCGTTGGAAGATCAGACTGTAGTGTTGCGTCATTAGAGCAGAACTACTAGCTCAGCTGGAGAGAATCGGCGGCTTCCTTGAAGAACTGATCCCTGATTTCAGTAAGGCATTTGACACCGTCCCGCACTGCCATTTAATGAAAGAAAAATACGAGCTTACGGGGTATCGGAGCAGACTTGAGATTCAATTCAAGACTTTCTTGCAGGTAGAACTCAACACGCGTCGCTCTTAACGGAACTAAATCGACAGATGTAAAAGTAATATCCGGAATACCACAGGGAAATATGATACGACCGTTGCTGTGTACAATATATATAAATGATCTAGTAGAAAGCGTCGGATACTGTTTAAGGCTATTCGCTGATGATGTAGTTGTTTATACCAGAGTAGCAACGCCAGAAGATAGTAAGAATTTGCAGAACGACCTGCAAAGAATTGATGAATGGTGCAGACTTTGGCAGTTGACCCTGAACGTAAATAAATGTAACATTTGCGCATACATAGGAAAAGAAATCCTCTACTGTACAGCTACGCTACTGATGACAAACAGCTGGAGACAGCGGCTTCAGTAAAATATCTAGGAATAACTATCCAGAGCGACCTTAAGTGGAATGACCATATAAAGCAGATAGTGGGAAAAGCGGACACCAGACTCATATTCATCAGAAGAATCTTAAGGAAATGTAGCTCATCCACGAAAGAAGTGGCTTATAAGGCGCTTGTTCGCCCGGTTCTTGAGTATTGTTTATCTGTCTGGAATCCCTGTCAGGTAGGACTGATAGAGAAGAAGCAACGAAGAGCGGCGCGTTTCGTCACAGGATCGTGTAGCTGGCGAGATAGCGTTACGGAGATGCTAAACAAACTCTACTGGCAGACGTTACAAGAGAGGCGTTGTGGATCACGGAGAGATTTACTATTGAAATTTCGGGACAGCACTTTTCAGGAGGAGTCAGACAACATATTGCTTCCACCCACATACATCTCGTGTATTGACCACGAGGAGGAAATTAGAGCCAATACAGAGGCTTACCGACAATCATTCTTCCCACGCACTATTCGCGACAGGAACAGGGTTGGAGGGATCAGATAGTGGTTCCGAAAGTGCCCTCCGCTACACACCTTTACGTGGCTTGCGGAGTATGATGTAGATGTAGATGAGCCGGCCGTTGTGGCCGAGTGGTTCTAGGCGGTTCAGTCGGGAACCGCGCTGCTGCTACGACCGCAGGTTCGAATCCTGCCTCGGGCATGGATGTGTCTGATGTCATTAGTTTAGTTAGGTTTAATTAGTTCTAAGTCTAGAGGACTGATGGCCTCAGATGTTAAGTCCCATAGTGCTTAAAGCCATTTTTAGATATAGCTGTGGAACACTCCTCAAGAGACGTAAGGAAACGTGGTGGGGTGGAGAGGGGACTAGATAGGGATGGATAGCTGGAGGCTACTGATCCAGTCTATGTCCTTCTTGGCTAACCCTTCCTGTAAGTACTACCAAATGGAAGATGGAAGAATCAACACATTTAATAAAAACCAAGAAACTGACATTTATCTTCTCATTCATCATAGTCCTTTACAACCTAAAGATGTCTTCAGTTCAGTATATTTGTTAAACAAAAATTGCGTTCATGCATTCAGTCACTTACCTTAAATACGTCCCAGAGGAATGGCAATGTGCAGTTTCGATTACCCCAATCTTTCAGCTCACCTTAAATGATTTATTTTGAATTTATGGTGTCTGTTCCTTTGAAAGATCAGACACCACGCAGGTCCCGCAGCTGTGAAACACTGTATGTAAATTCAAGGGGGATAATTGCTATCAGCTGCAGCGGGACATTAAGCGGAATCAGCGGCAACGAGCGAAAGTGTGTGTCGGACCGGGATTTCCACAGGTCGGACGTATTTGTGCATTCGCACAAAAGAAAGTATATCCATTGCCCACAGAGGCGAACAGGAGTGTAATGGACAGGGACTGCGGTTAGGTGGCGCTCGATGGGAGTGTGGATCGGCCATGAAGCGCGCCGAGATAGTCCGAGCAGTTGCGATAACGCTGTGTCCCTGATCGCGCAGTGGTTACCGCACCAGCCTCGTAAGCAGGAGTTCCCCGTCCTCCGTCCTGTGCACGTTTTCGCTCGTTGCCGCTGATTCCCCGTAATGTGCCACTGCAGCTGATAGCACTCATCCCCCTTCAATTTGAACCCTAAATGAACCCGACTGTTCTACGAGTTAGTCATATTACCACAGCATTCAGTTAATACTATTAAACAACATCTGTTGAACTTGCGATATTCGCATGTCTGAAGCAACTTTGCATCGTACTTCTGAACAACACAGGCACTGTAGTATCGTACAATCCTTTTATTGTTCTTCAGATGTTCGCCTTTAAAACCGATACACTTCTTAATATAATCGCACCATTATTGGAAACATTTTTCCATTTTGATGTTTGTGCTTCAAATACATCTTTGAAGGGCTAAAAATCACTGTCTGCACATTTTTGTTACACGTACGGGAAAAAAGAGAAGTCTTTAGGCGAAACATCAGGCAGTGAGGCATTAATTCCAAGTTCTTCTATGACAAATAATGAACTGCTTGACTTTGTGTACCATTCTAATGATGAGGTAAGGTGCAATGTTTTATGTTTCTTACCAGGATTACGTAGATGACTAGTGGCAAATAACTTGTTATATATCATTCATCGTTAACTGTTCTCAGATCCTCTGAAGTAGTGTCGCAACATGTTCAGTGTATCCAAAGAAACAATCACTCGCTTTCTTGGAAATGCTTCGTGAACGAATTACTTTTGTTGGATTTCGTTCATCCTGGAACACCCAGTCAGTTGACTGCCTCTTAGTTTCTGGCTCGTGCAAACATATCCAAGTTTCGTCTCGTGTTATGATGTTGTAAATGGATTTTTCGCTTCTTCGGTCGAATTTATTGAACACTTGTTAACACCAGTTTATTTTATTTGCAATCAAATTGTGCGAAATCCATTGCGAACAGATCTTTTTAACAGCTACATTTTCGTGCGAAGTCGAGTGTACTGCAGTCCTGGATATGCTTAACGATGTCTCTGCCCCACAGCCAGTCAGATGTGGAACCTCTTCATAATCTGTTTCACGCAACAACGATGCTTTTTCGCAACAACAACCGATTTTGGTCGACGTTTACGAAATTCATCGTTGTAGGAACCACGAACATGGAGGAGCTCTGCAAACCAACAGTAAATAATATTTTTGCTGGTTTCTAAAAGTTGAGCGAAGCGATATGATGCGTTGTTGCTGAGTTATGGCATAACGAAAATCGTACGAGACAGTTCAGTGAAGAACTTCATGTGTACTTTCCATTCTTTTCATTGTACTGTTTCTTTAAACGACCGTCGTAAACAAAACTCGGCCATTAACAATAGAAAACGAAAACACTTAAACTATACAGCTAGCGCTACCTAGTCATCATTTGGAAAAAGTTCACAACACTTGTCATGCTATTCGGAGAGACGTCGGGACGCGCGAAAGAGTGCGGGAATTCATGATACGACATGCGGATGCAGGCAGTAGTGCGTCCCATGGAGGCCACTGTGAACAGCTGCTGTGACATGGGTGCGATGCACCACAGGTAGTGTGTTTCGGGACGATTTGTTGTCGTTGCATACACACCATCCATTTCCGGATACGTGTCCATAGGATCTTTTTCTGCTCCATTTACGAGTCAGTCCCTGCAGTTTGTCCATATTATGATTATGTGTATGTATGTATGTATGTATGTATGTATGTTCCAAATCTCCTCCTAAACGACAGGATCGATTTCAACCAAATTTGCTATACCGTCCACTTACTGTCGGAAAGAACTAGTGTGCGGTGAGACGGTAAGAAGCAGCTACCTATCAAAGGGGTGGGAGTGAGCGTGAGAAAGAATCGTAGCTGTCGACGAGCAAATACCCGGACGTTATTCGTCCAGTAAAAAAATTGTAAATTTGTGGTAATCTTATGGGACCAAACTGCTTAGGTCATCGGTCCCTAAGCTTACACACGACTTAATCTAACTTAAACTAACTTACGCTATGGACAACACACGCACCCGTTCCCGAGGCAGGACGCGAACCTCCGATGGGGGGGGGGGGGGGGGGGGAAGACGTATTCGTCCACTATTTGAGAATGAGAACACATAGCGACTTGCAAAAAACTTTACGCCTAATTTCGAACATTCACAAAACTTTTTCTTGCTGCCATCCCCTACAAAAGGCGAATGGAAAAAGTGTACCGCATAGTACATTTTCGATGCTCATGCAGCAAAATTGCAGCATCAGGCATGACGCATTAATTTATTATTTCTTTACTCTTAATTCTATTCGCGCCACATTCTGCAGACAGTTTTCACCATTGAATGTACTTGCCAAGCTGTATCATTAAACAGCACATACTTTAGGAGACATGACGTCATGCACATTGAGTTCTGTGAAAAGGTAACTCCAGGGCGAAATTGAGTAGAGATACATGTGAAATATGTGTACAGATATGTGGGAAATGCACTAAATGTATCTGAAATGCGCGTACACAGGTGAGTCCCGGGTAAAGAGCACCTCCTAAACCCCTGCATCGATGGCTACCAGTCTCGGTAACATATTACGAATGGCGCTTAATATGTAATGCAGCGCATTTTATTCTGAAAGCAGGTTGGTTTTATTCTGAATACCAATACGCCATATTATTCCCCACTCTTTTGGTTACAGTACCCTGTTTTTCAACTTATCTCCTCGAATGCGACGACCTCACGCCACCTTACTGGCAGGGCCGTGTGCCCGCAAGGCACCAGTGTACTGGCGAACGTCGGAGCCAACGTCTTGCTGCACTTATAACCTCCGCATCATCCAAGTAGTGCCTCTCGTGGGGTGCATCCTCCGTTAGGCCAAGCAGATGGAAGTCGGAAGGTGCAAGATCCGGGCTCTATGCTGTATGAGGAAGAACATACCGATGAAGTTTTGTGAGCTCCTTCCGGGTATTGCTTTGTCATGGAGCAGGTGAAGTTCGTTCGCATTTTTGTGGCGACGAACACACTGAAGTCGTCTCTTCAATTTCCTGAGGGTAACACAATAGACTTCCGAGTAGAACGGTGCATTATGAGGGAGGACTTCAAACAGAATAACCCCTTCACAGTTCGAGAAGAGCATCGCCATGACTTTACCGGCTGGGGGTGTGGCTCTGAACTTTTTCTTCGGAGGACACTGCCGTTATGCTTCCAGTTCGAAGTGATGAACCCACATTTCATCGACTGTGGGGATGTTCGACAAAGGAATTGTCACAATCAGTCTCGTAACGCGCAAGCAGTTCCGCACAGTTCGTTGCTCTTTATGGTCATGAGGAATCCAGCGGGCACACACCTTTGAGTAGCCCAATTAGTGGACGACCGTGTCAGCACTACCAACAGAGACGACCAGTTGTGCTACGAGGTTTTTGATTGTCATGCATCGATCATCTCAAATGAATGTGTCCGCACGTTACGACATCGCAGGAATGACAGCTGTGTGTGGCGAGCCGGAGATCAGACAGATTTGCGCGAGCTTGTTGCAATGATGACATACAGCGCGCCGAACGACTCACCGTGCTTTTGTTCACCACCAGATCTCCGTATATCTTCTGCAATCGCGTATGAATATCTGTGATACTCTGCCTTTCCGTCAAAAGAAACTCAATGACATCTCTTTGCGTGGAACGTTCCTCCGTTCCACGGTGTCCCACAAAAAATTTCGCATTTTTTCAACCGAAATCGGCCGAGAAAAAAAATGCGTTACATTGGTTGTTTAATGGCCCTCGCGTATTTTCTGAAGTTATTTGGAGTGTAGCCTTGTATGGAAGTGAAACGCGGACGATAATAGTTCAGACAAGAAGAGAATAAACGCATCTTAAATTTGATACTACGGAAGAATACTAAAGATTAGATAAGTAATCGCGTAACTAATGAGACGGTACTGAGCAGAATTGGAGAGACAAGAAATTTTGTTACAACTTTACTAACAGAAATGATCGATTGATTGGACACATTCAGGGACACCAAAGAATTATCAGTTTAGTGTGGAGGGAAGCGTCGGGGTTAAATACGTAGAGGGATACCGAGGCTTGACTACACTAACCAGGTGCACATGGATGTACGAGGATGATTTGAAAAGTTTTCGGCACGGAATAAAAAGAAAGCACTTACATCACTGAAACTTTTTATTTTGCAATGTAGTCTCCTTGTAGATTAATGCACTTGGTCCAACGCTGTTCCAGTGCCTTGATCCCATCTGTAAAATGACTTTCCTCCAGCCGTCCAAAATAGCTGTCAACTCTGGCTGTCAGTTCTCCGTTTGAAGTGAATCTTCGTCCACCAAGAAAAATTTGCAGCTTTGAGAAGAGATGCAAGTCTGACGGAACCAAATCAGGTGAATAAGGCGGGTGTGGCAACAATTCTTACCTTAGTTCGTGTCATTTTTCCATGGCGACGGCACATGTGTGCGGGCTTGCATTGTCTTGATGGAAGATGACTTTCTTCCTTGCTAAACCTGGCCTTTTTTCCCGTATCTTTTGTTGCAGTTTGTACAGGAAGTTAGCATAGTATTCTCCAGTAATTGTTTGTCCAGTGGGGAGATAAGCTTCAAACAGAATCCCCTTCACATCCCAGAACACTGATGCGATGACCTTTCCCGCCCAAGGCATTGTCTTCGCTTTCTTTGGTGGCGGAGAATCAGCATGTTTGCAATGCATGGTTTCTGGATTAGTGACCCATCTTGGCAGACCACTGCGCGGGTTCTCCCGACCAAATTTAAATTCATTTGTCCACTTCGCAACAGTTGAATATGAGGGAGCAGAGTCCCCCAGTGTATTCTGGAAATCGGCAAGAATTTCCTTTGCTTTCATACATTTCTTTACGAAGTACTTAATCACTGCTTGAGTCTGGATGTTTTTCCATCTTCGCAAATCACTACGCGGGAACGACAATAGAACCACGTCACCACCACAACTCTCTTCCAAAAGCACTGACGTGGTACGTGTTTACAGGCAACAGTCCAATGAATATCACGTGAACAACGTGTTGCGTTAGCGCTGACCTCTCTTGGTGATTCCGAGAACTTTTCAAACCACCCTCGTAGTTTGTAGTAAGTATTGAGAGACAGACTAGCGTGGAGAGCTGCATCCAATCATTCTTGGGACTGAAGACATCATCATGAACAACAACAAGAACAAAAAAATTTACATCCCAAACATATTTATTTTTAGTGCTATGCTACTTCAAAATACTACTGCTATCGATATATCTGTTTCGCTCAGCACAACACCGAAACAGGTAGTGGAGCAAACAAATTCAATCACAAACGCAAGACTTATTGCGTTGGAAATGAAGCCGTTAGCCGCTCCTATTTTGGCTGTCAGTAGTTTCCAGTGTTGCTAGATTTTTCCGTGATCGTCAGCAGGTGCAGACGTTCTGGAGCAGTTCGTTTTACCTACCTTTTTCATTTGCCGTCTGGACGTGAGAGGCAGTGAAAGCTGCGCCGGCCATGTGCCGCTGCCAGCAGCGCACATCCAGCATCCAACATACAGGCAACCCCATCCCCGCCCCTCCCAATCCACAAGTCCACAACACTCGGTGGACTGCACTGCACCGTTCCCCCCTCCCGGTATCCTGGACTACCGTCGTGCTCCCCCTCCGTATACAGGATTTGCATTGAATTACCGCACACGCAGTCCCGTATCGAAAACTGCCACGCGTCGCGTTTAAAACGGTGATAGCGACAGAGTGGCTTTAATTACTCACTATTGGAGCCTGTATTACTGTACGCATAACTCGACAGATTAACATCATAAATACAGGCTGTGAGCTTTCATCAGGCGAAAAAGCTCTGAAATCAGTATCCTCCCCCCTGCCTCGTCCTTCTCCTCTGTCTTTGTTTGCACAAATTATCGATGCGATTATAACCTTCAGTTTTTTTAATAGACGAAAGATATTTGCAGCATCATACACAAATCCGTTGGACAATACAAGGGACATGGAATTTAACGGAGGGAAAGGAGAAAGTATAAAAATACAGCAAATGAAGCAGCCGAAGGGGAATGTAGACGTCTAAAAAATGAAATCGACAGAAAGTGGACATAGCTAAGCAGGGATGGCTGGAGGACAAATGCAAGGCTGTAGAATAATGGATAACTAGGGAAAGATATATGCTACCTATAAGAAAATTAAAGAAGCCTTTGTAAGTTATACTGACCTTGCCAGCTGATGTAGAAGATCGGTTGGAAGAGGACAAACCTACGTTCGTAGAATTTGTAGATTTGGAAAAACCTTTCGATAGGGTGCACTTGACCACACACTTCGAAATTTTGAAAGTAGCAGGGACCGAAAGATTGTTTACAACTGGCACAGAAACCACACAACAAATGCAAAGGACATGAAAGGGAAGCAGTAGATGAATAGGGAGTTAGAGTTGTAGCCTATCCCCGAAGTTATTCAATCAGTACTTCGTGCAAATTGTAAAAGCAATACAGCTGATGATGGCAGAAGTAGGGATGATATAAAATTCAAGCTGTCAAATAGGAAGAAAAGTGTCTCTGAAGAAGAGGAATTTGTTAACATTCAATAGGAAACTGTTAGGAAATTTTTTCTAAAGGTATAAGAGACAGTCAACTGAAAACGAGGCAGTGGAAAAAAGTAAGTAAACCGTTTACTATTTCGCAAGTGGTCGATATAATTGTTAATACATTTATGCCACTGCGACAGAAGACCGTCAATGCCTTCACGGGAAAAATGTTTGCGGTTGCCTACGGAACCGTGAATGTATCCAGGCGTACACCCCCTCGTCCGTACCAAATCAACGACCACGAATGTCTTTCTTCAGAGGTCTAAAAATATGGAAATCGCATTGGGAGAGATCGGCACTGATGGAGCACTTGTAAGGGCTACCCAGCGCAACATCTGTAGCGTACTCGAAACAACCTTGGCAACATGTGTGATAACGAAATTCATTTCTTTATTGCTGGTAAACGTACAGGGTGTCCCAGAAGGAATGGTAAATATTCAGCGATATGACAGGAATATTTTGAAGAATCTGCCTCAGTTGCGCAAATTTTCCAGTTTTTAACAGGTTTCAGCTAAATTAATCTAGCCTTCTTCAGAAGCATAAAATTACTATAACATGCCAGAGTAAGGCACAGTCAACGTTAAAATTAAAACCTATAGTACCGTGGTACCATGTCGCATTAAAACCACTTAAATGGTACCACGGCACTATAGGTTTTAATTTTAACGTTGACTGTGCCTTACTCTGGCATGTTATAGTAATTTTATGCTTCTGAAGAAGGCTAGATTAATTTAGCCGAAACCTGGTAAAAACCGGAAAATTTGCGCAACTGAGGCTGATTCTTCAAAATATTATTCTATCACAGTTGCTGACGGGGATGCCATATGCTAAAAATTCTTATATGACAGGAACGCTGGTGTGAAGCAAAAGGCTTCATACGGAGATATGCCCTGTTCTGAATGGTTTCCGAGATGGAACATATTTATTATACTTCTGTTTCTGGTGCACACGTATGTGTCTTAGCCAATCAACCTCATTGACGATTTATTCTAGCCCAATCTACCTCGTTGCTTTGAACCTCTTCGCTCGGGATGTCTTTCTGGCACTAAACTAGCTCTTTGAACGCGTAGTTGTCCGTGGTGTGTTGTGACTGGAGTACTGCGAGGGATTGAGAATGTATCAAAGACGATCATCCGTTAACTGTGCTTGTACACGCGCTGGCTGAAGTGCCACCACGTACACCAATGAAGAACATGCAGATACTGTGCATGTCTATGGATTCTGCAGTGGTCGAAGAATACCGTTGGCCCTTCCTAACGCATCGAATTCCTGATCGTAGAATGCTTACCGGAGTTCTCAGAATTTTGCGTGAAACAGGTGTTCCTCTAAGTTCCCATTTTTCTTCTTAACGTGTACTTCAGTAACCTGTGCAGTGACAGAAAGACAATGTTGAAATGGTGCAGCTTAGTCCTACTACCAGCTCACGACGACTTGGTGCAC
This sequence comes from Schistocerca nitens, assembly GCF_023898315.1. NCBI lineage: Eukaryota > Metazoa > Arthropoda > Insecta > Orthoptera > Acrididae > Schistocerca > Schistocerca nitens. Next base: position 1,218,502,938 of record NC_064614.1, on the reverse strand, counting down.
GTATTTATGTCCCACGAACACATGTATGGCGAACATTACATGCGGAAAACTTGTACCCATTTCACATAGAGTGTGTCCACAATCTTCACATTGGCGACAATACCACACGCCTTGAAATTTGTCACTGGTTAAATGGCTGTCGCCATTTACTTCCATTAATATTCGCTTAAACGAAATGAAATCAACAAAGTACGGAAGAATCATCGAAGGTTGCTGGAAAATCCACATACTAAAGTGAAAACCAATTTCCAAGTTAATTTTTTCGATCAGTGTTGGATGCGGTATCATCGGTAACCTGTTAAGAGGTCCAGTCATTTTAGAAGAGCGAATGACGGGACAGAATTAGTTCGATGTTTTTGGAAAATTCGTTTGTTGAACACCCTGAGGACGTTCCTTTGACCGCACGGACGGCAGTGTACAGTGCCTCGAACATGACAGAGCGCCTCCACGTTTTAGCAGACGTGTCGAAGGAACATCTCAACCGCACTTATCCCAATCGCTAGATTGGTCGTGATAGTAAAGTTAACTGGCCACCAAGATCGCCGCAGCTCACGCCATTAGATTTATGCTTATGGGGTTTGTTGAAGCGTGAAATGTACAAACGAAAGGTGAATAAGCGAGATGAACTTCCTGGACTCACCATGGACTCTGCTACCCTCATTAGGGAACGTGCAGAGGCACTCAGACAAGCAACGCTATATGAACGCCCAAGAGTGCACAAATGTAATGAAGTTGAAGTTGACGGTGGTACATCCGAACATTTTTTGTGAATTTTACAACAGCTGTAATGTAACGTGTACGATAACGCGTAGAAGTAAATGTGTTAAAAATACGTATTTTTCAATTGCTGCTTTTCAACTGTCGTACATGTGTAAAACTGACAATCTACTGAATAACACAACAAATGAAAAACAGTCTATTTACATGTGTTCTGTCTCTGAAGCCATTCGGAATAGAGCATATGAAAGGTTTATCGCATAATGATGTAACTCAGTTTCGCTCGTTGTGAGAAATGGAACGTTTTGTGAAACGTTGCCCAGAAAAATCAGGAAAGGCTAATATAAGTGCGTATCAGAACGTGGCGAGAAATGACTGCTAGTCAGAGACACGCACGGCGTATGAAGCAACAGTGAGCGTGATGTCCGTGTATGGAATGGAGAAGGCGCGCGATCTATCTGAGTGTGACTGAGGTCAGGTTGTGATGGCCCGGAGGCTCGGCACGAGCATTTCGGAAACAGCACGACTTGTAGGGTGTTCTAGGAGTGCTTTGCTGAGGGTCTTCAACACGTAGCGAAACCAAGGTCGTGGGGTTGGGCGAGCACCCCTCATTACAGATGTCGGACGTCGTGCAGCGACTGAAATGGGCGCGTGACCATCGGCACTGGAAGTTGGCTCGGTAGCAGATGGTTGCACGGTCTGACGAGCTGCGACACATTCATCATCATGCCGGTTAGAGGGCGCGAATCCGTCGTCTTCCAGGGGAACAGCTCCTTGACGCCTTGCTGCGGGACGGAGAGAAGCCGTGGGCGGCTCCAGTATGCTCTGGGGAACATTCACGAGGACTTCGATGGGTCCAGATGGGCTCGTGCAAAGCACCATGATGGCCAAGGAGTATCGTACACTGGTTACGTACCACGTACACCCCTTCATGCCGGTCACGTTTCCCGACGCCAATGGCTTTTTTCAACAAGATATGGCGCTATGTTACAAGGCAAGGAGTGTGATGGAGTGGTTCTAGGAACACAGTGGTTGACTGCCAACTGATGTGCTGGCCCCCAAGTCGACCGATCTTCACTCGATCGAACACATCTAGGATGTGACTGAACGTGGCGTAAGAGCTCATCGCCCGCCCTCCCCGGAATTTACGGGAGTTAGGTGACTTTTGTGTGGAGATCTGGTGCCGTCTCCATCCAGCGACCTACCAAGGCCTCATTGCTTCCATGTCACGACGCTTCGCTGCTGTTACCGTGCCAAAAGTGGACATACTGGCTATTAAGTAGATGGTCATAATGTTCTGGCTAATCATTGAATTAATACTCGAGCATAAATGAAGGTTAGTAATATTAGTATTATCACCATAATTATTATAAATTCCGTGAATGTCACTTTGAATTCACAGTTTCACTTTGAGTTAACAATACTTCAGCACAGTTAATTGTAGTAATAATTAATATTGTCATCAGAATTGTGTATAAATTGCATGAATTTCAGTTTGAATTAATACATCTGAGTCACCTTTGTCCACAAAATATTCTTTCAGAGAACGAAGAAACACCCTTCGAACAGGAGGAACATACGGTAAATAGGCTAACATGTCATTTTCCTTCAAATAAGTGGCTGGTCGTATTTCACCCTGTAGTGGTGCCTCTTTCATATTGTTGACCTGGGCTGGACGTCCCTTCGTTCCTTTTTGTATGTCCTAGGTAAAAAAACTCTCTATTAGCATTCAAAGTTGTAACGCGTCTTCGTAGGTTCAGATCTTCTATAGTACAACCTCTGAATTTGTAGTCAATATACTGGACACTGTAATTCCTTACAAGGGAACCTCCCCATTGCACCCCCTCAGATTTAGTTATAAGTTGGCACAGTCGATAGGCCTTCAAAAACTGAACACAGGTCACTCGAGAAAACAGGAAGAAGTTGTGTGGAACTATGAAAAAAATAAGCAAAATATACGAACTGAGTAGTCCATGCGCAAGATAGGCAACATAAAGGATAATGTGAGCTCCGGAGCGCCGTGGTCCTGTGGTTAGCGTGAACAGCTACGGAGCGAGAGGTCCCTGGTTCAAGTCTTCTCTAGAGTGAAAAGTTAAATTTTTTTATTTTCAAACAATTGTTTTGCGAGGCTGCACAGGTACACAGAGCAGTATTGTTTACGTGATCGTGTGTCAATTATCAAAGTTCAGGCACTCACATAATCAAGTTCGCTCTCCAAAATTCCAGGACATGTTCAGATTTGCTTGGACATATGCAGGATTTGACGGTCCACACACGGAAGAATTTGAAAACGTTAAAAACATATGTTTTTGACAGAGCACAGGGAAAACTGTGCGACTGTGAAACTGTTGCATTCACTTGTTGCAGTTTATGTGACAAATCCTTATGTTTTCATCACTTTTTTGGGAGTGATTATCACATCCACAAGAAAACCTAAATCGGGCAAGGTAGAAGAGTCTTTTTACCCATTCGCCAAGTGTACAAATTAGGTGAGTCGACAACATATTCCTGTCATGTGACGCACATGTCGTCACCAGTGTCGTATAGAATATATCATACGTGTTTTCCTGTGGAGGAATCGGTTGACCGCCCTATGACCTTGCGATCAAATGTTTTCGGTTCCCATTGGAGAGGCACGTACTTTCGTCTACTAATCGCACGGTTTTCCTGTGCGGTCGCAAAACACAGACACTAAACTTATTACAGTGAACAGAGACGTCAATGAACGAACGGACAGATCATAACTTTGCGAAAATAAAGAAATTAAACTTTTCACTCGAGGGAAGACTTGAACCAAGGACCTCTTGTTCCGCAGCTGCTCACGCTAACCACGGGACCACGGCGCTCCTGAGCTGACACTATCCTTGATGTTGCCTATCTTGCCCATGGACTACTCAGTTTGTATATTTTGCTTATTTTTTTCATAGTTCCACATAACTTCTTCCTGTTTTCTCGATTGATCTGTGTTCAGTTTTTCAAGGCCTATCCACTGTGCCAACTTATAACTAAGTCTTTGGGGGTTGCGATGGGGAGGTTCCCTTGTTAGTTTTGCGGTTAACTAATGCTTCTCCAAAGTCGCGATCAATACAAATTCTTTTTGCTTCTTTTTGCTACTGTTAATGGCTTCTTTCTTCGTGATTGAGCAATGATTTTATACCAGTCTAGCGGTGTGTAGATACTTCTTTTCTTTTGCCTAAAGTTCGAAATAGCCAAAATCAGCATCGTTTGGCAGATGCTAGTGCCCATTGTCATAAAAAAGTGGTCAAGAGCATCCGCTTGAAGCAGTGGATCTGTCCTAAGTTTCAAACAGCAAAGCGCTGTTTTAAAATTTATATTTTGCCCAGTATGGGCATCACTCTACATTTCTATTTGTTTTCTTGTACTACCCGCTTCCTTTGTGTGTTTCACTACGTATGATAAAATTTTCTGTGATCATCTCGAAGCTATAGTTTCGTCCTATACATACATGAGAACAGAATCAGTTCTGAGGCTGTGGCAGCCGCGATTATAACCATACAAACTGCGTTTATAACAACCTACTTAAATGTGAACTTAGAAAATGACAGGACTATTTCTAAATAAGGTGTGAAAGCGTAACATCTTCGGAGTTACATTTCGAAAATTCCTTATTCACTTTCATGGAATTTTATGCAGATTGAGGTCTCCTTAAATGTAATTCATTGTAGCACTTCTAATTTGTTTTCTTTTTGTCACCTGCAGCAGCTGATACCCAGATGTGGTGAACACCACATGTGCGTATATCTCTTCTTGGTGGATGAAAATTGAATTTGAAAGTGAAATCGCGATTGAAAATCTTTCTCTAGAGAGCCTCTGACACTAGCTTAGTGTCACTTCAACACATTTTTATTAATTGTATGTAACTCTGATGTTCAATTCAGAACACGAGTAATGTCTATTGGAGTTGTATCATCGAAATGATGAGATGAAAAACTTTGAAGGGGGGAATGAATTTGATTAACTGACCGTCTGGAGCATTGTTGGACTTTTATGAAGACCTCTTAAAATCACTATTGGGCTCCTCTCCATTCTTTACTTCTTGTGTACATCGAGTCATCCTGCCATCGGAAATTTCAAAAGTTCTCAGAAAATACCTTTTACAGACTTTCACTGAATAACTCTGAAAATGTAAATAATATTTTTAATACAAGCCTTTGGAGGTCGAGATACTGTTCGTGGTCTTCTTGCTCGAAGAGTTTCTAATTTGATTAGACCACAAACAAAGGCGTTTTGAGAGTTAAAAGAGCTCATTTTCCAAAAACTATCAAAAATTCCTTTCCTTTTTTCTTAGGGTATTTTTGAATCACATTGTAGTCTACAGCGACAGTCATCATTACAAAATATATAGCGGAAATTCCTTTCTTTTTTCCTTCGGATATTTTTGAAGCACTTTATAGTCTGTAGTGGCAGTCATCATAACAAAATATTTTAGAGGGAACTGTTTTTCCTTTGCTGGTATTCTTCCCCTCGATTCCTTTACAAAAATGGTTCAAATGGCTCTGAGCACTATGGGACTCAACTGCTGAGGTCATTAGTCCCCTAGAACTTAGAACTAGTTAAACCTAACTAACCTAAGGACATCACAAACATCCATGCCCGAGGTGAGGATTCGAACCTGCGACCGTAGCGGTCTTGCGGTTCCAGGCTGCAGCGCCTTTAACCGCACGGCCACTTCGGCCGGCGATTCCTTTACAGTTTAGTCTCTCGTCTTGTATTTTCTCTCTGTCGTTTTCTTCCACGTCATGGTCGTTGCTCATCTTGTTCATTAGACTTACTTTTGGAAGGTGGCATCCTGAAGCACAATCCGAAATTTCTTCCTATTCGTCCATAATTTCTCTAATCCTTTCTGAATTATTCATATTACCGTAAACATAAGCCCATAGAAATACTAGTAACAACTGCCAAATAATCAAGCCAATGGTTTCAACAACAATATAATAATATAGAACTTGCCTGAAAACAGTTTTGATAGTGTTAAAATAAAACAAACTTTTCTCCTTCTTAATAATAATAATAGTAGTAGTAGTAATGGAAAACTTCGCGGTGGTGGAACAGATAGTCTAATTTTATGACATTGAATTGTAGTGCTAGTCAGACTAGTTCACTTTGCTTCAACATGTATCATACAAACCATTTCACAGTATAACTTGTGGTGGCACCTGTGACGCTGTTGTGCATACAAAGGCATAAATGACTATGCCATCCAAAATAGTGCAGTTTCTACTACATAAAATAGTAGCTAAATCATTTTCGTCAAAATCGGACTTACACCATTATGCCATAAACTCCTTCACATGTCAACATGAAGTTTTTAGCTTTAGATGCTTGTTCCATTCATACCGCACTTCTCAGAGTATACTCCGCTTTTAAATTTCGTGAAGTGATCAATTTTAAATTTATCTACGTTCACGACATCTGTTTGAAAATTGTACTTTTATATCTGGGGCCATATCTGTATTACATCGAGATTTCGCTACTTTCTTTTATTGTTATTCTTATTATGTTAGAGGCAGACCAGACTAACTGAATGTAAAGCACTAAAAACCCCATTTCCCCCGCAGGGAAAACCAAATTATGACGGTTGCGCATTCATTCGCAAACGCGCCGGACCGGGGCTGGAGGGTAATTAAATCAGTGCGCCGCGCCGTACTTGCCAGTCGGTTTCGTCGCGCCGTGGAACCAGAACGGGCTGCCAGTGAGTGAAGCGGAGCGGAACGGAATGAAGTGGAGTGCAGTAGTTAGCACGTCGCCGCCCACTGCGTCTCTCCGCTAAACGGGAGCGCGATATTCGCAGACACGCGCGATGCCGTATCGAGAGTCTCAGCCAGACTCCGCCACATTAATTCTCGTCGCATGGCTCGGGGCTCGCCCGTGAGCTTTTGTTCGCGCCCAGATGGTCCGGACCGCCTCCGACGCCTCGGCAGTATGCTGTGGAGCCGCCAGCGTTGCCGAAGCCGCGGTCTGTACACTGAATACGCAGTGCGCTTCAGTGCACCGCCAGCATGTTCCGGCGCTCTTGTGGTCTGTATCCGAGGCAGACCGACATGCCGCTCAAGCGACACCTGCGCTAGCGAACTTCCGATCCGCTGTAGCTCAGCCGGTGCGGTACGTCACGCACACGGCGGAGGCGGCGTGGAAAGCAATAAGCTGCCCAGGATTACAACTACATTTCTCCCGCGTCCTTCACGTCTTCCTTGACCAGAGTGATGCATATTATTTACTGCGGGATTCGTACTGTACCACAAACACTATGGTTAATCGGGTTGATTACAGTCTTTTAATTTACTAACAGAATTGTAGCGTGCGTTTTTTCATATCCGAATAACTGATGGTATACTTTCCAATTATTTGCTTGCTCTCAGCCAGTATGTTTGTTCTTTCATCAGCATAATTTGGAACCAAAATTTTCCGAATTGATTTTCGTTCTCTCTTTTGGCTTTCTTCAGTGTCCCTCTTTCTGATTAAAATAAGTATTTCGGTTCCATGAAGACACTGTTTGATGACGGTGTACCAGTGTCTCAGTTTGATATACTTTGAGATGTATTTTTTATTTCAGATCTCTTTTTTAAGCTTCGGGGCTCGTTTCATTTTGTGACAACGAATTTCGTAACCAATGTTTTCCATGCCAGTTTCCTGAATGATTTCGCCTAAATATTTGAGTTCGGAAACTTTCTCGATTTTGCCCTATTTAGTTTTTAGAATTTTGAGTGCCAGGTAGTTGCTGGGCACGTATTTTTTCCCTTTGAAATCATATTTGTAGCACTACTCTTCCTGCTGTTTCTTTATAATTTTTTTTTGCGATATTTCATTATCCTGACATGTAACAACCAGGTCAGCTCCAAAAGCTTACTCATAGTATTAGCTCCTCCTGTTTCCATTCATTAATCAGTTTTAAAGTCAGTTTCAGTTTTAGCTGCTCCTGGATTACTTTCCCGAACTCACATTTGAAAAGTAATGCAGAGACTGCAACACCTAGTCTCACCCTTGTTTCAATTTCAGAATTTTCCACGATTTATTCCAAGAATTTTATATATGTGTGTGTGAAGTGCCACATGTGTAATGGCGATAATAGAAGGGAGAAGAAAGTAAACCAACGTCATCAGTGCATTTCACTACAGTCCCGAGTCAAGCGGTTTGTCTACGCTGTTAATTCTGTCACTAATGCCTCGAAGTGTCGCTTCGAGCTTAAACTTCGCGCGCGATGTCACTTGACGACAAGAATTAGCAGCATGGAATGTTGTCCAGTGAATAGGCGTAAAGTAGAATGTCATACGAACTTTCGGCCGCTGCTGTGGGGAGACAAGTGACAGTGTGCCTCGTAGTGGTCGATGGCGGACAACACCACCCCTGACGATCGCTGCCTCCAGGTATTAGCCCATAGCTACACCGACGATAATCATACATACGTAACTGATACATTGTATAAATATTATAAACGTGATCAATGGCACGGAGAGATAATCAGCAGGACGCTCCAGGACGCAATTTACATTATACGTCATAACGTCTGAGACGTAAACTAAGTGACTACTAATATATAGTCATCAGTCAGAACATTATGACCACCGATGTAGTATCGATATAAGCCCGTCCAGGCGATAGCAGCGTCACCTGGCGAGGAATGACTGCTAGTCAGACACACGCACGGTATGTGTAGTATCAGTGAGCGTGCTGTCCCTGTGTAGAATGGGGAAGGCGCGCGATCTATCAGAGTCTGACTGAGGGCAGATTGTGATGGCCCGGAGGCTCGGCACGAGCATTTCGGAAACTGCACGACTTGTCGGCTGTTCGACGAGTGCAGTGGAGAGTGTCTTCAATACGTGACGAAACCAAGGTGACGTCGTGGGATTGGACGGCCACCCCTCATTACAGATGTCGGACGTCGTAGGCTGGGCGGACTGGTAAAACAAGACACGTGGCGAACTGTGGCGGAACTAACATCAGACTCTTATGCTGGGCAGAGTACAAGCGTGTTTGATCGCTTAGTGTACCGATTATTCCTAAAGATGGATCTCCGCAGCCGACAATCCATGCATGTGTAAATGGTAACACCACGACATCGGCCACTACGACTGAACTGGCACGTGACCATCGGCAGTGGACGATGGCGCTTTGGCAGACCGTTGCAAAGTCTGATGAATACCGATACCTTCTTCATCACGCCGGTGGGAGGATGCAAAGGGGAACGGCTCCTTTACGCCTGTATTGCGGGATGCAGACAAGCTGGCGGCGGCCCCATTCTGCTCTGGGGAACATAGACGTGGACATCCATGGGTCCAGTGGAGCTCGTGCAAGGTACCTTGAAGACCAAGGCGTGTCGTACACTGGTTGCAGACCACGTACACTTCTTCACGAAGATCATGTTTCCCGACGGCAGTCACATTTTTCAGCAAGATAATGCGCCATGTCATAAGCTCAGGAGTGTGATGGAATGGTTCGAGCAACACAGTGGCTACCTCAAATTGAAGCGCTGGACTTCCCACTTGTCAGACCTCAACCCACTCGAACACATGTGGGATGGTGTTCAACGTGGTGTCAGAGCCTATCGCTCCCCCCCCCCCCCCCCCCCGTCCCCCCACGGAAATTTACGGGAATTAGGTGATTTGATTTGTGTGTGCAGATATGATGTCAACTCCCTCCATCGACCTGCTAAGGGCTCTGCTTCCATGCTAAGACGCGTCGCCGCTGTTACCGGTGCCGGTGCCAAAGGTATGTACCGGCTGTTAGGTAGGTGGTCACAATGTTCTGGATGATCAGTGTATACGACCACTTGAAAAAGGCAAACACGCCGAACGAACTCATCGTGGTAGACATATAATGAGTTAATAAAGTCTCAATAAAAAAAGCAGCAGAAAACGAGGAAGAATTTATGTAATTTGTCGTTCCTCGACCTCATACACGTTGCGGGCCTATCACAAAGAAAAGAACAGGTGTTCCCACTACACCGAATGTGCATTTTATACCTCTTTACTTCGGCCATCATCACTTATTTTGCTGCCCAAATAACAGAACGCATCTACTACTCTTAGTGTCTCGTTTCCGAACCTGTTTAGTCGGCATCGTCTGATTTAATTCAACTACATTCTATTATCCATGTTTTTCTTTTGTTGACATTCATCTTATAAACTGTTTTCAGTGTCGTAACCATTCCGTTTAGCTGCTCTTTTAAGTTCTTTAACGTCTCTTACAGAATTTCAGTCCCATCGGCAAACCTTAAAATTTTTATTTGTTCTTCCAGAGCTTTAATTCCCTTCCAAAATTTCCACTTGCGTCCCTTTACTGCTTGCTTTTTCCACAGATTGAGTAACATCGGGGATAGGCTATAACCCTGTTTCACTCCCGTCTCAACAATATGTTTATCGAATATGGAAGATGTACAGGAGGTCCATAATTACAGTTCAAGTTTCAAAACGGTCTAGAAAGAGAACTGCAGCTCCGAAAAACATTAGCGTATTGTTGACGAAGGGGGAAATGTCATGGAACGAGACAAAATTTCACAAAAATTTTGCAACTTAACGTAAGTGGGGTCAGCTATAAATAACGGATGAATCGCAATACGACGGGTATGGTTTGAGTTTCACATTGTACCATCCGTGCTCTTCAGCGAGCATGACTGTACAGAGTTTGGCAGTCAACAGTTGTGGCACAGTTAGCAAGGTAACCCCAGCCATCACGCCAAGGTAGTACCATACAGGATAGAAAAAAATCAGTTTTTAATTGTCCTGGGGCAAAAAATGCATAAAAAGCAAAATGGCATCGGTTTTTATCTGTAGCGAGACTGACGCAAGGTATGTTCAATATGCTGTCCACCGTTTTCTGCCAAAGTTGAAATCGAGAAACAGCATGTTCCACAACAGATGGGAATGTCTCGGGGGGTCACGTCCAGAATGCGTTGCGCAATGCGTGTCTTCAATTCAGCTACTTTAGTAAATGGAGCACTGAATACAACATCTTTCAGAAAACCCTACAGCCAGAAGTCACCTGGATTATGATCAGGTGATCCGGACGACCAGGCTGTAGGGAAATGACGGCTGATAATTCCGGCGTTTCCCAAATGCCTCTGCAGCAACCGTTTCACTGGTTGTGCAATGTGTGGAGGAGCGCCATCTTGATGAAAATGATCCTACCCTCACATCCACACTGTTGAAGGGGGGGAATGACTTTGGTGCGAGAAAGACTCTCATAGCGTTTACGAGTGAAGGAACAGGTAACAGGACCCGCAGGACTCATTTCCTCGAAATAATAAGGCCGTGTTATAAAAGATGCCGTCAACCCGCACCACACAGTGATATTTGCAGATTGAAGTGGTACCACTGGATGTGCGTATTGACGTGTGCTTCGAGATTTAAATGGACTTCGTCTGTCCACAGAATGTTCCAAGGCCATTCGTTTCCCACTCCCATGCGAGCAAGAAATTCCATCGAGCGTTTGTCTTCCTGGGAAGTCAGCAAAGAATGGTTCACATGGCTCTGAGCACTATGCGACTTAACTTCTGAGGTCATGAGTCGCCTAGAACTGAGAACTAATTAAACCTAACTAACCTAAGGACATCACACACATTCCTGCCCGAGGCAGGATTCGAACCTGCGACCGTAGCGGTCGCTCGGTTCCAGAGTGTAGCGCCTAGATCCGCACGGCCACTCCGGCCGGCGGAAGTCAGCAGGAAGCATGACTTGAACATGGTTGATTTTCTATGGATAGCAGTGCAGGATGTTTCGCAGGATTTCATACACCGTGCTTGTAGGAATTTCCAACGTTCGAGCATTTCGCCGTGCATTGCATGTTTGTACACCACCGCCGCTCGACGCCTCCTGCCATGCTTTGGCCACCTCTTCTACAGACGTCGCATCAACTGCTTTCCTCCTCCTGCCACATTCCACTAAAAAAAAAATCTCTCTTCAAATTTTGTAATCATTTTTTCAGACTCTTAGCAGACATTGGACAAATTACTTTTTTCGTACCGTTGAGTGTCCGGAACTTCTGTGGGTGTACTGGCGGGCAGTCAGTGTTCTTTTAAAAGAGCCTTACCGGCTGCGCGCGATCCTTCATGGATAGATTCATGTTGGGCGTCTCGGACGCTGCGTGGATCGTGTCCGTTGCGGTGCATATTGTGACGCATACAGCGCCATGTATTGGTCACATTTTCGTTAATTTTTTTCTCGAAGACGTTTCACCCTGCGTCAATAATATGCTGTTCAAATTTGTCGTCATTTTGAGCAGTGGTTCTGTTTCTACAGCGTTTTGAAACTGGAAATTTAATGATGAACATTCTGTATACCATTTGAAAACACTTTCGCAACGCGACCGCTTTTACAAGTACTTGATTAGGCATGATGCAGTACATGATTTATTTTGCAGTTCGACTCATTAACACCGAAGGAAATCACTCATGTAGTTGATTGGTTCTCTTCAACGGGATGCAGTACGGCCTCTTCCAATTCGACTGTGCGGTGTCTCCTTAGAGCACCACAGTCACGCCTGCTGGCGATGAAGGTACCTTTTCTCCAAGCGGGTGCGGAATAGCTGCGAAAAGGGTGTGCGATGGAGTCGGACGTTGTGGATAACACTGTCGATAAAGGCGACGAGCAGCTTTTCCTTTATAGTGTGTTTCGCCATTCAGGAGGATCATGCCGGTGAATTCTGCAAACGTGTATCCAGCCATGTTACTCCAACACTCACAGACACGTGAATGAGGCTCGAACCAGGTCAGAGAGGTAGGATAGACGCCAAATGACATCAGCTGATGCGTCGTGACCATGGCCCACCATGACCAACCTGTTGCGTACCTAAGTACCAAAAATATGTTTTCGAAGGGCTGTAGCACGGAAACAAGAAGTTTCCGGACATAGGTTTTTTCTTCTTCCCAGAGAGAGAGAGAGAGAGAGAGAGAGAGAGAGAGAGAGAGAGAGAGAGAGAGGGGGGGGGGGGGGGCTGGCAGCAGCGTAATATGCTTCTCTACAGCCTAAAAGTTAAAAAACATAATGAGAATAGAAACAAACAAGAAGAACAGGCGATAGAAGGGTGACATTGTAAAAAAACTGTAAAATGGCGTAAGGTATGGAATTTAAAATATAAAAACACTGCGCTGACGATGCGGAAGAAGAAGTAGACAGGCACAATTAAAAAACACGGCGACAGTCTGGTTTCTGTTCGCGCGAGATAAAAAGCACAACTAGCGACAGTATGGCGGCTGTTCGCAACACTGACAGGAGACGCCCAACACCTATACAGGTGACACGGCGGCAGATTGGGGGGGGGGGGGGCAGGACGCGGACCTATGACGGGGGAACATAGGTTCGTATTCAAAATATTATGTACTCACTCTCCGGTACAAGTTTGTAACGGGAATTTTCGAACACTCTGTGTAAATAATCGAGGATGCGGGTTGCAGGTGCTGTTCTGAGAGATGACGAGGTTGGCAGATGAGAGGAAATCGCAGTGGTCTGCGTCAGATCAGTGTGGGGAGTGTTGACAGAAAGCCACTGTGCGTGTGGCTTTGTAGAGAGCGCTGGTAGCTGCTGGCTGGCGGCGGGCGAGAGTGGTGGCCGCTGGTGAGCGAAGAGGTCGCGCCGCGGCCTTGGCGCGGCCTTGCCCGCCTCTCCAGTCGCGGCCACGTCTGCCTGCGTGACGTGGGCTGCGCCGAGCCGCGGCCGTAGGAAGCGATACGCTCACCCTGCTGGCACCACGATACTGTCGCGTGAATGTAACGAGCGCATGAGGGCGCGGGGTGTCCGTGGCGTACCGGTTTGTTGTCAGACCTCCCTTAATCACTTACCAGTCTCGACATCAAGTCTTACCCGATAGCTTCCCACACCATTACGCCAAGAGTAACGTCGCAGTATCTCTTCAAAAGACTGGAATAATGAGGCGTCTTCCTGGGTCGCTTCTATATTCGCCGACGGTGGCCATCCGGGGTAGTACAGAACTTATTCCTCACTCAACATTTTGTGTAGGACTTCGTACACAAAGGTAAGGAGAGGTGGCCTACAGAGTGATGTAGCAGCTGAGCTGGACAGGAGGAGAAATGATTAGCGAACAAGTTATCACAACAAACAGAAGATTTACTTTGCTTGTATTTCTCCAAGTGTGTGAAGACTGATTACAGACAATGCAGCTAGAATTAGAGTCAAGCACATACAATAGTAACTAGGATGAGGCTCACTGTACTAAGCACGAACGATGGTGTCATAGCGATGAGGCCTAAGTGCAGGTGGGCTGCGTCGCTGCCGCCGGCGCTCGTAGTCCAGAGCCTCTTGAGGCGTGGCTCAGCGGGTGTGCTCCATTGGGTCCGCCGGACATCGCGCGGTCTCTACAGTCGTCAGACGGAAACTTACAGTTCTACTGTCAACTGTGACGCCCGTGGGGTGGTACTGACATGCGATACCACACGACACAGTGCAACGCCATTCATCACCATGCATCATGGTCAGGGCATTGCTCCGAACACAGCTGAATGTGTTGCGGTGTTAACGACAGCCTACACATGGGACAGCGATTCCCTGGTCCAGCTGGTGCTAGTCTCCAACGAATGGTGCAGGATGGCGCAGCATATTGCAGTGTGTCCATTACTTGTTACTGGACGTCAGGAGCAGATGTCAAGAGGTTACGATGTGCTTGGTGCACAAGACAGTGATACTCCCTCGTGCTGGTCACACTTGGTCGGCCAAAACCTTGATAAGAGTATGCCTGACACGTTCCCATGCCGTCCAACATTGCACCGTACCACATCCGAACGCCTCACATATCTGGAAATGCACGATTCGACCAGCTGGCCAAATGGAGGCCCACAGAGGTACCTTTAAAATTCTGTCACATGTTAATAACGCTGTCTCACACTAATACGCTGCATCTGTGTGTCCTCCAGAGTGATCACTCAATAACTGACACTGTTCACGCCTCATATGCACAGTATCAGGCCTGGTAACAATATTAAACACGGACAACAACGCTGCCGCACTCTGATGGGTGTTCTATCTGTCACAGAGACTTGCAACTCTATAATCATTTACATATCGACGGATGATGTGTAAATGTACGAAGTTACGTTGGCCACCGACCATGTCTTCTGGTCAAATTTCCTGGCAGATTAAAACTGTGTGCTGGACCGAGACTCGAACTCTGGACCTATCCCTTTCGCGGGCAAGTGCTCTACTATCTGAGCTACCCAAGCACGCCTCACGCCCCGTCCTCACAGCAGGTCCTGAGTTCGAGTCATGGTCCGGCACACAGTTTTAATCTGCCAGGAAGTTTCATAGGAGCGCACACTCCGCTGCAGAGTGAAAGTCTCATTCATGCCTTCAGGTGGTTTTCTTGTCAGGCCGTGTATATTTAATGATTTAGAATGGTATTAATGGAGAAATGCCGCTTTATGTTGCAGGTAAAGTGACCCACATCACACGGTGTTGCTATCTCATTTTCAACGAATGAGTGCTGTCATTTTTGCTTCCCCTTATTGGCACCGTTTCGAAGCGCACAGATCGTTAACGCCACAGCGACTGTTCGGCGCTGCTCCTGCGTCAGGCGACCACCATGCTACTGCCAATACATGCTTCGTTTGCTCGCCATCTGCTACGGCAGTACCAAAGATAGTTGACAGACAGCACACTGCTCGCAAACTCAGATTCGCTCTCTTGTTAAACGGATTCACTGACTAGTTCTACTCCACAGTAACGATGTAACTGTAACACATTTCAATTATCGCTTATGGCTGTCAGATTTTATACACTTGTGCCGTCCAGAAAATAATGCTGGTTTTTCTCGGAACTTATGCGTTCTCAGGAGTTAGAATATCATGGCAGTATCGATGAAGATTTCTTTTACATGTGCTGTTTTGCTAGTCTCCACGCCAGCGTTGTATACCCTATTGTAATGGGTCTC
Source organism: Schistocerca nitens (assembly GCF_023898315.1). Classification (NCBI taxonomy): domain Eukaryota; kingdom Metazoa; phylum Arthropoda; class Insecta; order Orthoptera; family Acrididae; genus Schistocerca; species Schistocerca nitens. The sequence goes on along the minus strand of NC_064614.1, from coordinate 1,218,487,326 downwards.
GCCCCGTGCTCGTAGCCGTGTTTTCAGTGCATTAATTACACTGTCATCATCTTGAAAGTGTGTTCCACTTTGAGAATGTATGAATGACCGAAACAGGAGGAGGTCTGAGGACGCCAGGTCTTGGTTTTAACGTGGAATGTGCAACCCAATTTGACGATGTGGTCCCGGTTTCAGAGACTTGGTTTGCCAGCGCACATTGTCGTGTTGGATCATTTTTTCTTCATTGTTTTCAGACCGAGCGTATCGGAATGGTTATTGTGTTCGGCACATACAAGGTGAACATTAATAAAACCGACAAACTGCAAGGACTGATTCCTGACTGGAAATTGAGGAAAAAATGTGCTACGAAAACGTGTGACGAAATGGACGGTGTGAGTGCAAAGACATCAGATCGCCCCGCGACACAGTACGGAGCGGCATCACATCCACGTCACAACAGATATTCAAAGTGGCCACAGTAGGATGGAATTCACCCGTTCCACCGTCGCATTGTTGACTGCTGCACTCTTTCGCACGTTTCGGTGCAAAAACCGTCGACAAAATCCTTCACGTAGGGGAAAATCCGCGGGCCACTTGCCTGGAGCTCGTACTAGGGTTCGTCTCAGTATCCTGTAGAACTCAGTCCTCCAAATCTGGTGTACGCACAGGCCGCCGCCTCCCTGTGCGTTCGTCTGTCTGAAAGTACCCATGATCACACAAACACCCATAAAAGGGCTTCAAATGTTGTGTGATGTGGTAGCCCTTAAAATGGACATCTTAGCACGAAAATTAGTTCTGTAACCTCAGTTTTCACCCTTTAGCACTGACTATTCGTAATGCCCAAATAGTGGTATGATGACGGATTACAACATGATTTTGAGCAGAGTTCCGTAAAATTAGAATTAACGGGAGAATAGTGGTGATTTTTTGTAGCATTCAACCACTTAACAACTTCTCGAGGAAAGCACAGAATGGTGGACGGAAAAAGTATGCTTTTATTTGCCTATTTAATGTACTATTTTGATTCTGTGTGTCATGAAACTGAGCGAGTCAAAATTTGTCGACCTTTGTTCGATTTCTACGCTTATTACGGGAACTAATAGGAATAAAAACCGTCGATCAGTTATTTTAGAAACCGGTTACCTTGCGCAGTTTTAACACTCAGGTTAAACTGACGTGGAAGAAAATCGACACAACCGATAGCCTGTTGCTTCAGCGGTAACCGTCATGCCTAGCAGAAGGAGCTGCCTCGAATATCTTCTTTTTTGATGACTGTTGGAGGGGTGCCACTCCAGTGATTGCCGTTTTGCTTCTGGTTCAAAGTGCTGCTCCCAGGTTTCGTCATTTGTAACGATCCGTGACAAAAAGCTCTCTCTATTGGCCTCAAACTGCTCCAACAGTTCAAATGCATTGGCTTTCTTTGAATCTTGCAGTCTGTTGTTAGCGATCGTGGGCACGTCACAGCTTTGAAGATCCAAGAGTCTGAATAATTGTACGTGCATTTCTATTACTTATCGACAGCTGTAGAGACATTTGTTGAGTTGAGATGCGCCGGTCTGCAAGAACGATGGAGTCCACGCCGTTCACCGTGCAGTGACTCCGACGGGGCGTCCCGAACGTGTCTTATAATGGACCTCAGGTTCTGCACTTACTGACGCTTCAACTCTTATTACCCATCAGCCAATAGGACCCCTATCAACTGCATCATTACCATTCGCTGCATACAGGCGTACATGGATGTTCACCACGGTTTCTTTCTTCCGCAACCAGGAACTCGGTGACGCCACGTCGTTTATGACACGTTTATTGTGGAGACGCCATACTGACGGCACGCCTCTGCCATTTGTCGGCATCGTGCAAAACTTCGCACACTTGCAGAAGAAACTTGATATTTGAAGCACCTAAAAGGACGTTTTCCTGTACACATTAACGGCTGTAAAAGAAGTTGTGGCATTTCTTATTGTACAGTTCTCGTATATCGGAACTGCAGCTTCGACCGTAACTCATTTTCGAGGAAGTAGTCTACAACGATCATCAGAGGTAAGACGAATCCTGCACTCGCCGGTCAAGAGAACGCGGCATCATCCATCCAGGTTCCACTCCTGGAGTTTCCCTGCTTATGTTATTCCCGCAGAGCGGGACGGCCAGAGTGGAGACAGAAGCGTATTGTAAGATTTTATATACCCCTACCAGTTGCCTCCAAAATTGCGGCGTGCAGTTTGAGAGCACTCAACTAGTGATGCCTGAAAATCATGGTGGCTGATGTTGTTGATTTCAAGAGATCAATACAAAGCAGACCTGCAACGTTTTGTGTCTCCAATAGCGGTCGAATGTTCAAGTGACGTTGCTGTGTTGTACGCCAGTTCTGCGGCCATCTTGCCGGTATGTCAGCCCTCCACGCTGTACAGTGACTATGTGTGCGCAGTGTAACCCTGAAACGATCCTAAAATGTTTCAAATGGCTCTGTCCATTATGGGACTTAACATATGAGGTTATCAGTCCCCTAGAACTTAGAACTACTTAAACCTAACTAACCTAAGGACATCACACACATCCAAGCCCGAGGCAGGATTCGGACCTGCGACCGTAGCAGTCGCGCGGATCCGGACTAAAGTGCCTAGAACCGCTCGGCCACCGCTGCCGGCAAACGATCCTACGAAACGTTGACAGACTGAACGGTGTTCACAAGCCGCGTTGCCCGCTCACGATTGGACACACTTCGTCCTCTTCTGGGATGCACTGAGAATGCACAGTTCAATTTTATCCCCAGTATAAAGGCGGGGATTTCTTGTAGTCATAAGACTTACGAGAAAGACGCATCCGATCGAGCAATAAACAAGTCAGTAGGCGAGGTGCAAAACTATTCCGAGCAGTTCAGATGGCTAGTGCAAGCCCGGACGTAGGCTACCGAGGGCAAATGTTGCATACGCCGATGCGAGGCTGTGATTGTGTTTGCGACATGTCAGCCATCTCTACGTCATTTGTTCGTCAGTGTGCTCGAGATACTGCATTACTTGCACGCTTGCAGAGGATGTGCCACCACAACGCTTTGGAGTGGTGCGTGCATCCCAACATTATTAATCCATTTTGTGATTATTTACATTTTGTATTGCTAGATCGGTTTTGTGATTATTTACATTTTGCGTTGCTAGAGAAAAGTGAATACGGTACTCCTTCCTGCTAGTATGTTCACCTTCCGACAGGCACATTCTTCCATTTGGCAGAGAGCTTCGCTTTTCTCTGCGCGCAAAATTCCTTCATGCATTTTGAGTGAGTCTGTCTCCACTCCCCTATCGATTGGGAACCGCGTCGTGTTTTCGATCGTTCGTTTCGAGTTGTACAGTTTGCCACTAGGTTTTTTTGTGTGTGACATCTCTCTCGGGACCTCCTCCGGGATTGATTTCTAATGTTTAGTGCTTGGAAACAAGCACACTCTGCTTTTGGATTTTATCTCGAAAAAGTTCTTATTCTTCATCTGTCTACAGTTCATTGTGAACGGTGGCTTCGTCAACAGTTCTCCACCAGTTGCCGCGATCCAACGCTCGACATTTCCGTTCACATCATTTTCTGCAGCTTCTCCATGACTCTATCTACCATGCCACTTCAGTCGACATGTTACCGCCGGTCTGTTTGACATGACCATTAAATTGTACCATTCTTTTGCGATTCGTTTATGTAAGGTTATCTGCTTTATTGTAAACTTGTTTGCCGTATTTATTTATGAACAGCACTGCTGTAACTGGATTCCAGAAGTCTTTTAATGATTTCTTTTTATCCAGTTCCATTCAGTACCACCTCATTAGTTATTGGATCTATCCATCTAATTTTCACCATTCTTATATAGCAACACGTTTCACTTTCCTACAAGGCTACGTTCCAGACTAATATCTTCAGAAAACACTTCGTAACAATATTAAATTCGATTTTTGAAAAATTCTCTTTTTCAGAAATGCTTGTATTTAATTTACATATATACTTTTCATACCAAGCGCACACCGCCCTCCGTCCCCCTGCTCCAGCTCACGCACTTCACTTTATTACTCAATTACTAGCGCTACAAATCAATTAAACATATCGTAGTGATTTTTTCCTTGGAAATATAAGTATTCAGTATTAACCTTCGTCAACTGCATCGTGTAAAATGTTAATTGCACCCACTAGATTTTTTTTTAAGTTATCTCAGCTCCAGAAGGGCGCAGAAATTTTTTTTTGTTTAAATTCGTGAAAAAATGTGAGCAGTTTCCTTCTTTAAAAGTTATTTACGTGAAATAAAGTTTGAAACAGTTTAAAAAACACGCACAACAGAAGTGCAAGTTTTGCGAAGTCATTTTTTAATACTTACCATTAACGAAATCGTAAAAAAAAATTTAATATCAGGGTAGCACAATTCTTTGCAAAGAAACTACGCCTAAAGCCGTCACTGTAGGGCAATGCGCTGAGAAGATGTAGCCAATTATCGAGACTCCTTTTTTTTTTCAGAACGTCACTACATATCTGAAAATAGTAATATTTTTAATTTTTGAAACAAGAACTTTTATGACTTATCGCGGGCTATACTTACAGTGACATGAATGTTGACGAATTATAGAGAAATCTATTTTTAACGATTTTTTGATATACCTTTATGCGTAAATCGATACTTATAAAAAAGTAGACACTAGATCAAAAAGTAGACACTAGATCTTTTTAAGTCCATCAACTTCCTCATTCAGCATTTTCCAACCGGAACCACAATTTATTACTTATTTCAGAAAAACGTTTCTTTGCAACTTTGCGGATTTTTTTTTCTTTGTTTTTTGCCATGTTCGCCGTCTTGGATCGATTTTCATGAAAAATAAAATCTATTTCAAATTTAGTCTGTTTTGTTCTCAGGTAATAATTTTTTCAGTCGCTTCTCCGTAATGCTTGGACGAGAACTAAAATTACCTCAGACTGCTATGTGCAGTTTTGTAGCAGGACCTGTGCAATCGCGTGCATCTTCTCGCGACGCTACCGTATTGCTACAGCGATTTAACTCCGCAATGTTGACTTCAAGGTAATGGAGGTCAGAACATGCTGTAAGCTAATGCGGCGGCATACTTGTACGTCAATCTCCACGAGCGATCAGCATCAAGAGGTCGAGACGGGATACGAGCTTCTGATAGTTTCATTACATAGCGGGGGTGCCTCCATCCGCTGCTTCTTTGCAGTGGCGGTGGGTGTGTCTTCCAGACTCTGAGAGGTTAACGCGTTAATGTAACCAATAATAATACACCAAATTTTGTAGGTAAACGTTCCTGCATCGTATGAAATAAAAAAGGTCCTTGAATGTTTTCATTCTGTAAGCAACAACACGACTGATACACTAGTTCGAATAAACACCTTCGTTTAGCAGCAAATAGTTTTGCTGTTGTTCTTCATCTTCTTGCGGAGTATTTACAGCAGGCGCAGCGTCTCCGCCCCTAGTCGCCATCCCCTTCTGTCTTGACTTTCCCCAACGTTTATATTCCTTGGTTCCACCGTCTCCCCCACATCATTTTGCTAGTAGCGTCGTGGGAGACCTCTATTCTTCCGCTGGGATGGTATCCATCGCAGTATCCTATTTGATATCTTGTCTTCACTTATCCTGTTCACTTGGCCAAACCTCATCAGCTGTTTTTATTGGATGTCGTCACAGATGTCCCGATCCAGTTTCATCCTTTGTCGGATTATGTCGTTTCCTATCTTATCTATCTTTGCACAGCTTGAGCTCGTCTTAAGCAGTCCGTCTCCGTGGCAAACAGTTTATCCTTCTTTCCCCTTAGCTAACGTGCAGTACTTCTGTTCCGTAGAAAATAACACTCCAGATTATATTCTTATACATTCTCTTCTTATCTTTCTGTTCATTGCCCTTGTTACAGCCCTTTTTAATCCTATTACTGACTTCAGCATTGCTTGTGCCCTATATATGAAAGAACACTACAAGGTACGTTGCCTTTTCCACACCTACAATTACTTCTCCACCTATTTCCAAATTATTTAATTTTACTTTTCCAACATCCAAGTACTTACAGTTATGTATTTCATCTTATAGTTCAGATCATCTTCCTCTTGTGTTGGTATAACGTGGTGATCAGCAAAGTACAGGCTAAATACAGGGTGTCAATTGTTGAACTATATGAAAAGAAACGTAAATTAGTTACAAACAACGGCGTACACACACTTTATTCAACATATAAACGTCACAACAGATATTCGGATTTAGGTTGCAACATGTTTGATATGCCTGCCATCATTTGGTGATGACGTGGCGCAGACGAATTGCGAAATTCTGCATGACCCACTGAAGTATCGGAACATCGATGCTGTCGATGACCTCATAAATGGCTGTTTTCAGCTCAGCAAAGATTTTTTTGGTTATTGCCGTACCCCTTAATACAGCCCCACAAAAAGGAGTCGCATGTGTTCAGATCCGGAGAATGTGACATCCCATCGAGGCCGATGCCAGTGGCCTCAGGGTACCCAGTGTGTTCCTCCGGGACGTCAAACACGCTTCTGCTTCGATAGTGTCGAGCTCCGTCTTGCATGAACCACATCTCGTTGAAATCAGGGTCTCTTTTGCTAATGGTGATGAAATCATCTTCCAAAACGTTCACGTACCATTCGGTAGTCACCGTGCCGTCAATGAATAGCGAACCGATTATTCCGTGCCGGCCGGGGTGGCCGAGCGGTTCTAGGCGCTACAGTCTGGAACCGCGCGACGCTACGGTCGCAGGTTCGAATCCTGCCTCGGGCATCGATGTTTGTGATGTCCTTAGGTTAGTTAGGTTTAAGTAGTTCTAGGGGACTGATGACCTCAGAAGTTAAGTCCCATAGTGCTTAGAGCCATTTGAGTTGATTATTCCGTGATGGCATTGCAAACCACGCAGTCACCTGTTAGGGTGAAGAGATTTCTCGATCACAAAAATGCGGATTCTCGGTCCCCCAAATGCGCCAATTTTGCTTATTGACGAACCCATCAAAATGAAAGTAGGCTTAGTCACATCAAAATCCTGTTCGTCAATTCTGTGGAAAATAGTGTTGGCGAAACACAACCGCTGTTCCGTGGCCCTGGAGCTTAATGACTGACGGGTTTAACTTTTGTATGGGAAGAGATGCATGTCCTCAACAACAATTTGTCGCAGTGACTCCCGGTTGAGTTGGGTTGGGTTGATTTGGGGAAGAGACCAAACAGCGGGGTCATCGGTCTCATCACATTAGCGAAGGATGGGGAAGGACGTCGGCCGTGCCCTGTCAAAGAAACCATCCCGGTATTTGCCTGAAGCGATTTAGGGAAATCACTGTAAACCTGAATCAAGGTGGCCTGACTCGGGAGTGAACCGTCGTCCTCCCGAATGCGAGTCCAGTGTGTTAACAATTGCTCTACTCCCGGTTGATTCTCACCTGTTGTGCAGCTCGTCTGACCGATTTCGTGGGGCTGGTTTGAAACACAGCGAGTTATTCTCGATGTTTTCAGGCGTTTTCACCCTTTCTTGGAGGACCGACGTTGTCAACACTGCTATGACGAACAGTACCCATTCTCTCAAACTTGCGAATCAAATTCTTGATTGTTAGCACACTTGGACCGGTTGTCCTCAACTTCAACTCAGTCGCAAACTTCCTTTGAGCCGCAGTTGGGCTGTTACTGCTCGCATAGTAGGCCTTTACAAGCGTTATACGCTCAGGCACGCTGTACCGTGACATTTTCACGTGACAATGGGCGACAAGGCGCATGCGCATACTTATTACCATGATGCTCCGCGGCCAACCGTGCAGTGCAGTCCTAACGCAAACCGTTCAGAGGTTATGACGATTTTATTTCATATAGTTCAATAATTTTCATCCGGTTTCTCGCTGTCCTCTCGTGTCAGTCCCATAACCTGGCAGTTTGTGTGTCAAGTCTTCAGGATTGTTCTTAGACACAGCTGAAAGAGGGTCGGTGACAAGCCATATCCCAGCTGCGAATCCTTATTTACCTCAAATTGTTCTGCCGAATTAGTCCCAATCCTCACTCTCGCTGTATTATTTACACGTAATTTTCTAACAGCCTCTAGCAGCCTTTCGTCGTTTCTTTCAACCTTTTCCACAGTCTGTTGGTGGGTGCATTATCATATGCTTTCTCTAGATCAGGGCTTCCGAACGTGTGGTCCGCGGACCCCTTAGGGGTCCGCCGGCTCTTTCTAGGGGGTCCGCGGTCACCCTTCACCAAATCGTGTAAAATAATGAGTAAAATTATTGAATAAAAATGTGAAAAAAAATTCATGACTATTTTTTTCGTGTGAAAAACATATGTACTTCAGGTCGCATTCCCATGCAGCCTTTGCGGTTCCTAAGGGAGAACGCATACACAGTTTAGTGCCGGAGAATGCGGCTTCTCTGATCAACTATTTATCAACAATACGGGGGTCGTTTGTGCGCCGGTTCATGGCGGTAGATGCGCTGAAACCTTTACGCATGCACGGAGCGAGCTTTGTCGACCAATCACAGTGGCCGCTGGTACGTATGCAGCCCCAGGCATCATTAAATGTTAAACTTGCTTTGTCAGTGCACTACCTATTTCATAAGTCGATTTTTGACCTTCAAGTTGTTTTCATTCATCTCTAAACCAAAGGCTATTGATACTTTTGGGCCGGTGGGGGAAGGGGGGGGGGGATCATTGGGAGCATGGAATTTGCATTAAGAAGCTTTCAGTTCCCATGGGTACCGCTCTAAAATTTAAAGTTACTGTGCTCTTGACTGACTAGGGGTCCGCCATGGATTTTCGACTGAAAAAGGGGTCCACCAGCTGAAAAGGTTGGGAAGCCCTACTCTAGATCAATCAGTGCAACATGTGTCTCCAGTCCAACCTTAGTTTTATTGTGAAGGTGTTGTGCATTACCGATCTTCCTGCTCGGAATCCTGCTTGCCCTGCTTGCTGCTTGTCAGCTATTTTTTTCTCTACCAGATCTATCAATACCTTCGAGTACAGTCTTCAACTAAAGGGACCACTGCCAGACCCTTGTAATTATTTGGGTTATTACGTGATCCTTTCTTATGCACCGGTCTTACGTAAAATGTTTTACATTCCGATGGAACATCTCCATTTAATACTCTTTCAAACAGTTCTTCGGAAAAAGCTAAAAGGAAACCAGAAGTGATTTAAATGTCATCCTTGATTTTTTTGCCATTCGCTGAGATGGCAATCCTTGCTATTTCTTGTGCGAGTGAGTTGAATCGTGAAACAATTCCCGTGCAGTAGGTCCCCGACCACTGTGGCGAGTATAGGAACAGAGGCCCCCAGCCTGAGCATCGATGGGGCAGACGTACGCGTGGAGACGCGTCGGCCTGACCCTCGTTGCTATGCGACGGGCGTGCGGCCGCCGGTGGCTGGCAGCGTTGCGCCGCTTCGGAATGCAGCGCCGCGCCGCGGCCGTGGGGACCCGACGCTGCTCGCCATCCACTGTACACTGCGCTGTGCTAGCGACGGGGAAAGCAAAACTGATCTGAGTAACCGGAATTTTTAGGTATTAGTTTGGGTGTTTTTATTTTTTTACTAATAACCGTATAAGAAAACTGAAATATCAGATAGCCATAGCAGCTTTGCTAAAAGTTTTCGTTCTTAAATAAACCTTTTTTAAAGAACGAGTGACTTTTTTTTTGTAAAATTTGCTTGCTTTGAAATATTGCGTTATTATAGAAAATGGGAATAGTGGTCACTGCCATTTTAATAACAGTGCCGACAGAAACGAGCAACAGACACATGACGTAAGAATTGGTGCAGCGTTTCTGAGACAGTAATGTACCTGTTACCATGTGGTGTGGTCTACTGAATGGTACGCGTGTAGATGCAGCGTGCAACACTTGTCCTATATGTTCTAGGTGCGCCGGCCTGGGTGGACGAGCGGTTCTAGGCGCCACAGTCTGGAACCGCGCGACCGCTACGGTCGAAGGTTCGAATCCTGCCTCGGGCATGGATGTGTGTGATGTCCTTAGGTTAGTTAGGTTTAAGTAGTTCTAAGTTCTACGGGGCTGATGACCTCAGATGTTGTCCCATAGTGCTCAGAGCCATTTGAACCATTGGTTCTAGATGGTAATTTCTCACTATTGTCCTCCGACACTAGCTGTATTACAGAACGGCACCATCTCTAGTTTAGAAGGAATTTACCGAGATCAATATCAGTGAAGCACAATGCTCCATTTCTTTTAAAAGAGTAAAAACTTGTGACATATTACAAAGAGAAAACTTAACAGTACATTCCTAGTTACAGTGGCTGATCGCCTGCCTGTGTCTACATAACATGTCTTTATTTGCTTGTAGCCCTTGAAAACGGACAAATTAACATGGAAAATAGAGTTCTTCAACCACATTTTTCGCCCTTTAACACTGAGTATTCGTAATGTCAAAATATTGGTATGACCCTAGATTACAATATGATTTTCGAGCAGAGTTTCAGAAATATTAGAATCAATAGGAGAATATTGGTGATTTTTTTGTAGTAGTTTATCACTTACAACATTTTGAGAAAAGCAGCGAACGGTGCATAGACTTGTTTTATTTTCCTACTTAATTTAGTATTTTGAATTTGTGTATCTTGGAACAGAGAGGGGCAAAATTTTTTCAGTCTTTGTTCGATTTCTACGCTTATTATAGGAAATGGAAGAAATAAAAAACAGAAAGTTGGTTATTTCAGAAATCGGTTATTTTGAACGGCTTTATCAATGAGGTCAAACTGGCGTTGAAGAAACCGATATAACCGAAAACCGGTTGTTTCATCACTGTACCTGGTAACTGAAACGAAATGTACTGGCATCCCACATAGGAAATAACTTCAAATTACGTTGCTTTTATTTCACTTTTATATCTCTTCAGGTTCCACGGAACTCGCCTTGCCAAATCTATTCGATCATCACCTAGTCGGTTCGTAAATTTTTATTCATTTATTCGTTTCCAACCTTTGGAATCACAAGAGACTTGTTCACCACGCCTTGTTTATTCCCAGAACAACTTCTTTATCTCGCTCTTCCTGTTTCTGTGATCGTAGTTTTGGTTTCAGTAAGCACCACCTGTTTATTCAGACAGTGCACAGAGAAAACAGGAAGGAGTAACCTGTAAGAAATTTGGAAAAGGATTTGAAGTTCACAGAGAAGAAATAGAAATCAAGATTTGACGACACCGTGACAGTTCTGTCAGGGGCGGCAAAGGACTTGAATGATCAGCTAACGGAATGAGTGGTGTTTTGTGAAGTGGTTACAGGATGAACATAAATAAAAGTAAAGGAAGGATTTCGAAGTTTAACACAATTACATTGACCTCACGATGAGTTAAATGAAGCTCTAAAAATCGTAGGCCCTGTTTGTTACTTTGGGAGCAAAATAAGAGACGACTGCAGAAGATTTAGATTGGCATTTGCAAGAAGGGCTTCTCTGAAAAAGAGAGATGCATCCCCTAACATTAATTTAGGTAACAGGTTACATTTTCTAAAAATACATTATGTGGAAGTGAAACATGAGCGATAGACAGTATACGCAGTAAGGTGATACAGGCTTTTGAAATGTGGAGCTAAGAAGAATGCTGTAGTCCCTGCAAGTAATAAAAGAATTAATGAACAGAAGACGAGATTAAAAAACTTTGCAGTGCAACTTGACTGAAATTAGGTATACATACGACACATGCTGAGGTACGAGTTAATTTGGTAATGGAGGGGAAGAAGTGTGGAAGGGAACCATATGGTTCTAATGGTAGCAATAATTGTTCAGAGATGAAGAAGGTTGCACGGGACACAGCAGCGCGGACAACTACATGAAAGCAATTTTCTAAACGTTGTCTGAACACTACAATCCACTATGAGCTTCCACTTTTTTTCCTTCATCGCTTATTTGGATTTTCTCTTATTCCACTTGCTTTCCAATCCCGCTCCGCTTCTGTCATCCAGCTGTTTCCTGTGAAGCGTGTTGCACTCTACAGCTTTCTGATCAACCTGATACCGTCCATCCTCATGAGGCAGCCGGGAAACCTCCGTCTTCTCTTCCGTATTCTGCTAGAGATTGGTTCTACATTGTCATACATTTCCTTACTCGAACTTTTCGGTTTCGCTCCCAAAATATTACGTTTTGACCTCTCCATTTTGCTTCAGGCCCTCGTGGCCAAGTTAGTCGTCTTAACAGTCCATAACGCCGTACTTCTGGGTGTCGACATATCACAATGTCGAAATTTGCTTTGGTCGATTTGTTCATCTTTCCATCGATTGTTTTAACGAAATATCGTAGACTGTGCATTATCTGGGCCCTGTTTATTTTTCGTCCGTAGCTTGCCTGTTAGGTTTTCTTCGAGCTACTGCAAGCCGCGTACATTCTCCACCACTGGACCTTCATCCGATCTCCCAGTTGGTCCCTGCTGTCAATGCCTTACTCTTGTTGTATACTAACTGCAGGCCAACTTTCATTGCAAGTTCATCAAGGTTTTTCAGTGCCATTTTGCGTCTTCTTTGTTGTCACGTAGCAATGTCATACCACCGGAAAAGGCTATGCAGCCTATTGTCGTGTATGTCATTCTATACATAATTACCACAATACTGATTTAAAAATTAAAATAGAAACACACGAATACAAGACATTTGACAAATAAATACGGACACAATACCTCAAGGTTCTAAGAAACTGGTCTACAGAACAAAAGGAGTGTGCCACAAGCAGGCATTCAACTTCGAAATGAAAACATGGCGCGAACACATTATTCAGCTGCGCTAGAAGCCTGTTGAAACCGGAACCTGCAGACTTAGGCTGACATTTCTGTACAGTAAACAATGCAGCGTTAATCAAGAGTATCAAATCTGCATCAAATAAAAGCTGCAGTTCAGTTGTAACGTTTTTATGTTAATAACCGCGTATGTGACAAGAGTGTGTGTGCACTGGGGTGATATGGTTAAAATTCCAAAAACCTGCATCAAGTTCCCGAACTGTCTCGACAGACGGTTCACTAAACTAACGGTACTCTTCATGGATCGAAGTATTCGTAGTGTGCAAATTGAAAATAAAAGTATATATATTGTACCGGAACATTTAATTATAATGGAACGTAATATTTTGTCTAGTGGAGAATTTATTACTTAATTAGTCCTAAAAATCGAGTAACCCTTTTCATTGCGTTCCCGAGGGGGGAGATTGGTTCAAATGGCTCCGAGCACTGTGGGACTTAACATCTGAGGTCATCAGTCCCCTATAACTTAGAACTACTTAAACCCAACTAACCTAAGGACATCACACACATCCATGCCCGAGGCAGGATTCGAACCTGCGACGGTAGCGGTCTCGCGGTTCCAAACCGGCGTTCATATTGTGATAACGCAATTTGGCGAATACTTTGTTTATATTTGTGTACGCTGCGAGCTGATGTTACACATTGTCGTGTTTACGTCACACGCTGCTTCTTTCGCAGCGACACTTGTGAGCGACGTTGGTCGGCTGCCGGTGTTGTGTACGGCGGACGCAGCTCCGGGTCTCACTGCGGACGGAGTAGCTGGCGACGGCTTGCTGTTATTGGCCGTGACCCTCGGCGCCCGGGCCGCGGCGTCACGCTTCCCGGGGCAGTGTGTGGCTGCTGATTGAGTGCGGCAGCAGGGTGGACACGCTAGGAGCACAATCTCAGAACCAGCTTGCTTTGTTGGGGGCGAGGCCTATCCATTGCTCTTCACTTGACTGGAAAGCTACAACTCGCTTCGCTGCCACAAGATTTGAGTGGCTGTGATCCCGTAGCTGGATACCAGTATGGAGCACAGGCCGCGAAGTTCCGATCCCGCGCGTCTCTTGATTGCTTCGTTTATGGATCTCGATCGTGTGCGGTAATCTGTTTTATTCTGAAGCAGTACCTGCAAGTTGATACGATAGCTATTGCGTTCCTGTTTCGTGGCGGTAATGTAGCACGTTTTTTTTTATACAGATAAACTCTCGCAAGTTACTTTTTAAGGCGAAATTAATTGTCAAACTGCGTCCAGTGCGATGGCTTTACTCGCGATGGCCTTACATCACCTCACTGGGAGGGCATGTATGCCCGTACAGTACCACTCTACTGATCGACATCGCAGTTAGCGTCTTGTTGCATCAGTAACCTCCCCATCATTCACGTAGTGTTTCCCGTCGAGTCCGTCCTTAACTGGGCCAGACAGATGGAAGTGGGAAGGAGCGAGATCCTGGCTCTAGGGTGGACGAGGAGGGGCAGTGCGATGAAGTTTTGCGAGGAGCTCTCCGGTGCGCAGACTTCTGTAACACCTTATGCTGTCATGGAGAAGGAGAAGTTCATTTGCTTTCTTTCTGGCGACGAACACGTTAAAGTCGTTTCTTCAATTTCCTGAGGTTAGCACAATACACTTCCGAGTTGATCCTTGCACCGTGAGGGAGGACATCAAACAGAATAACCCCTTCAGAGTTCCAGAAGACCGTCGCCAAAGCTTTGCTGACTGAGGGCGTGACTTTGAACTTTTCATCCGTAGCTGAGCCACAGCTCTGTGCGGTTGACCGGCACGAGGGAGATCGGACAGGACTGCGCTTGCCGGCCGGAGTGGACGAGCGGCTCTAGGCGCTTCAGTCTGGAACCGCGCGACTGCTACAGTCGCATTCGACTCCTGCCTCGGCCATGGATTTGCGTAATGGCCTTAGGTTAGTTAAGTTTAAGTAGTTCTAAGTTCTAGGGGACTGACGACCTCAGAATTTAAGTTCCATAGTGCTCAGAACCATTTGAACCATTTGGACTGCGCGTCCGTGTGGCGATGATGACAGACTCCTCGCCCAACGACTCACCGTGCTTTTGTTCACTGCCAGTTTTCCGTAGACATTCTGCATGCACCTGTAAATATCTACGAAGCTGTGGTTTTCCGCCAAAAGAAACTCAACGAAAGCTCTCTGCTTGGAACGGACCTTCGTTACAGACAACATTTTAAAGACTATGTATAGCTCCGCCCCACCTATCGGAAGTTCAAGGAACTTAAGCGCCTGAAGCGGGAATGTTCCACGATGTGCCGTAACAAATTGCGTATTTTTTCAACCGACATTGGCCGAGAAAAAAAAGTGTAGCCTTACATACTGGACGCAGCTCGTATGTTATCGCAATAAAGAAACCTGACAGAAACTTGAGTTGGAGTAAAAGAAAAAAAAAAAAAGAATGTGGAGAATCGAGTTAACAGCGGAGATAACGAATCTAATGTTAATATTTGTACAGTTTTCAAATGGTTCAAATGGCTCTGAGCACTACGGCACTATACTTCTGAGGTCATCAGTCCCCTAGAACTTAGAACTACTTAAACTTAACTAACCTGAGGACATCACACCCATCCATGCCCGAGGCAGGATTCGAACCTGCAACCGTAGCAGTCGCGCGGTTCCGGACTGAAGCGCTCGGTCATAGCAGCCGGCTGTACTGTTTTCGCAGTACAATCTGTGCGAACTCTAGGAAGAACACAATACAAATGACGTGCACTCCACATGGGGGGTCAAACCAGGGACCGACATGACTACTGTAACTCTCTTTTATTTGTTGTTTGGGTCAGCAACCTTCCGACTAGTTCCTGCGCGCTGTGGCTCCTTCTAACACCATGGAAGTTGCTCTTGCATGTCTTTAGTACATCTTCTAACAAGCTGTCCGTTTTTCTACCTAGCACACGAGCCTAATGTGCTTTTTAGGATCCCTCCCACAGTCTAAAATGCGAAAACACAAGTTTTTCCCATCCTGTTTGAGAGCACCAAATAAGCCGACACTTAAAATGCTCGTACAGTGATACACATAAGCTGTTGCACAGTTCACAGATATTGCATCTTTGCTTCGCAGTGTAGGAGAATTTATAGCTCTCGTGTGGGCATAAGAATAAATGGCCGATCCACGACCAGTCGCGAGACACAGACCAAGGAAAAAAATCTTTCTCTCGTAACGAACGTCGTTTTATCAACAGACTGCACTCTGAACGTGACAGTAGGATTTCATTTTGTAGGTTTAGAAATTGCCAGAAAACGACCGACGCATGCAGTTTCTATTAGTACCGATATGCCTGTAGCTATGGTTTCCCAGAAGATATAGTATCCCGTCATTGGGACCTCGTTTGGATACTGATTGCTCTTGTGAGAGGCTTTCCGTATCGAATCTCCCCAAAAATCCTCCAGAATTGGGCTATAACAGCTGAGCGACTGACAACTGACACTGACCAAAAGGATGTGAGCCAACTGTGCAAGTGTACATCATACTCTCCTCCTACGAGGAAGAGAACGATACAGTGTTGAGTATTGACCTACAGTGACAAACTGGCTGGTTAAAAGTCTTATCTGATCATGCAATTCAGCTGTTCTGCAGTTTCTGTGGTTCTTTCAATAACACTATGGCTGATCCCCGACTTCTTCCTTGATTAACCGTACCACTGCCCAGTCACCAGTCACCTATGATCTTTATCTCGACGGTTCAGTGCTCTTCATCGTCCTCTCCGTTGTTTCCACATGCCAAGAACCTAGCAACTCGCATCATCCCTCCTTCCGATTCTTCTTCTCAGGGAATTTCAAGGTGCTTTGAACAGGTATTGAACGCCTGCGAAAGATATGTTTGTGACTGACTTCATTTCCATTTTCACCATGTTGTCCGAGATGTGAGCGAAATTTCCATACACTTTCTGTGCTTTACAGTCTCGTCATCTTACACAGGTCCTGCAGTACTACCACTCGACCTCAACACTCAACTGAACAGCATAGCAGTAACGGAGTCCACCTGCCAGAGAACTTAATGACTTTTCTTATCTTTAGATGATAGTTCCTCACTTATATCTATTAAAACATTGTTTTTGTACTCACCCTGTACCCCATGACTAGTATGCGCCCTCACTTCCTGTCAAACCTTTCTCGTTTTCCAAAATCCCTGCCTGGGGCAGACTTACGAATTTCTCGCTCCTCGGTATGCCTTATCTAAACCTTCTATCCTGTGGGACAATATTCTCCTGTTCGTCACTATATGCCTCTCCAAGAAACAACCAGAATAAGACAAGAGAGATACGTGTGTAAAGAAACACATAGGCAGTCGCTTAATATGCGAATTAAATAGTCGAGAAAATCGCCAATATTACGATGTACCCTCC
The DNA here is from genome assembly GCF_023898315.1 of Schistocerca nitens. Taxonomy (NCBI): domain Eukaryota; kingdom Metazoa; phylum Arthropoda; class Insecta; order Orthoptera; family Acrididae; genus Schistocerca; species Schistocerca nitens. The sequence goes on along the minus strand of NC_064614.1, from coordinate 1,218,470,269 downwards.
ACCATGCACTGTACAGTGGCTTGCGGAGTATAGAAGCGGATGTACCCTTCATTAAATTCGCATTTTCTAATACATCACCACCACCACTACAACAACAACAACTACTACTACTAGTAGTAGTAGTAGTAGTAGTAGTAGTAGTAGTATTGCCATATTATTATTATTATTATTATTATTATTGCCTCAGTTAAGTCCCATAAGATTTCACACACATTTGAACATATTATTGCCTATTAACATCATTATTATTTAGAAATGAAAGGTAACTTCTACGAAGAAATGACGAAAGACTCTATTAACCACTATTAATAAGTTACAAGTATTATTTTTAAATAAAAGTGAAACGCAAAAACACTTGTATATGGCTGCGCGGGATTAGCCGAGCTGCCTCAGGTGCTGCAGTCATGGACTGTGCGGCTTGTCCTCCCTCGGGCATGGGTGTGTGTGTTTGTCCTTAGGATAAGTTAGGTTAAGTAGTGTGTAAGCTTAGGGTCTGATGACCTTAGCAGTTAAGTCCCATAAGAAATGGTTCAAATGGCCCTGAGCACTATGGGACTCAACTGCTGTGGTCATAAGTCCCCTAGAACTTAGAACTAATTAAACCTAACTAACCTAAGGGCATCACACACATCCATGCCCGAGGCAGGATTCGAACCTGCGACCGTAGCAGTCGCACGGTTCCGGACTGCGCGCCTAGAACCGCGAGACCACCGCGGCCGGCAAAGTCCCATAAGATTTCACACACATTTGAACTTGTATATGTGAAGGCTTGGTCCTAATCCGTACTTTTTAAATAAAGGAGGAAAATATAAATATCTAAGTATTAGCAGCTAAAAGTGTCCGAAGAACGGTCTCTCTCTCTCTCTCTCTCTCTCCCTCTCCCTCTCCCTCTCCCTCTCCCTCTCCGTCTCCCTCTCCCCTCGTCAGCTCAATCGTATACAGCTACAACACTCCTGGTTTCGCGTGAAGCGATTTTGAGGAAACCGTAATTGCCGGAGAGGAAGCTAGCGCCAACCACTGCGTCGCATCGCTCCGATATTTAATTTATTTGATGTCCGAGAGAAATCATGTTGCGCTTCACCTTTTGTTTTTCCTTTCGGCACAGTACTTTTTTTTTTTTTGCATTTCTGCGGCTCCCAATTCTCTTCAAACCTTAATACTCTGCCTGTTTCGGTTGAATGAATTGAAATCTTTTCACTTTCCTTTTTCTCCTCTGGACGCTACTTAGGTTTTAATTGAATTGCTGCCGTAATTGAATTATACTCTCTGCACAACGCGACGGCAGATAGGCGATCGCTTTTCTTCTAATATTTCATGCAAACAGAATTCTCTCTAATTTCCCGTATAAATTTACTGAGTGAGAAAGAGTATTCAGAACATTTCCCGTCCAGTTGTTTGCCCATAGAAAAATATTCACCACTTTGTAAATAAGCATTTCGCGCAAAGTTGTTGACGACACTAAAATATTAAGAGGAGAGTAGTTCTGTAGCGTATTTTCTTGTCACCCGTTTTTGGCCCGTACCCAGAGCTCCAAAGACATCTGCAAACCAACTGTTGTTGGTTAACTATGATGAAAGGTTGCTAGAGAACATCCATCATTATAGGAAAAATAGTCGATTACATTTGCCGCAAATTCTATATGTTGAGTAGGTTTTCCGCAAACATAGCAATGGAAACAAAAGTCAGGAACTGTATAAACTTGTAGCGTGAGTTACGATTTACGATGGCTGAGACCGAATATGAAATAAAGAAATGCAAACACTGTCTGAGTCAGTATTTATATTCAGTCGCATTATCGGTTTCAACCTTTCGTACCACACATGCCACTATGACCACACAAATGAAGAATTTACACTAACCAATCAATTCAACTGCCCTTCAGTGTCCATTGCCGTCTCTGGCAGAATTACAGTGTCATCGGCAAACCTCAAAGCTTGCCCGTGAAAGACAAACGTCTGAGTTCGAATCTCGGTCCGGCACACAGTTTTAATCTGCCAGGAAAGTTTCATAACAGCGCACACTCCACTGCAGAGTGAAAATCTCATTCTGGAAACATCCCCCAGGCTGTGGCTAAGCCATGTCTCCACAATATCCTTTCTTCCAGTTCTGCAAGGTTCGCAGGAGAGCTTCTGTGAAGTTTGGAAAGTAGGAGACGAGGTAGTGGCAGAAGTAAAGCTGTGACGACGGGGCGTGAGTCGTGCTTGGGTAGCTCAGATGGTAGAGCACTTGTCCGCGAAACGAGTTCGAGTCTCGTTCCGGCACACAGTTTTAAGCTGCCAGGAAAGTTTCATAACAACGCACACTCCGCTGCATAGTGAAAATCTCATTCTCAAAACTTTTATTTCTTCACTCTGAGCTCTAATTCCATTTCCAATAATAGAACTTAAGAAGGTTCCTGTGGACAGGGTGTGAAGTTGTTTCTGTATAAACATGAGCAATAGTTTGAAGTTAATTCACGTACTGTACATATATTGTTACAGGCTGTGGCACTTATATAGTTCAGCCATGTACCATTAAACATTTGTCCTCACTGAGTTCAAAAGTGGTCGTATCGTCGTTCACGGTGAGGACCGCAGTGGTACGCCTAGCCATGCGACTGACGAGCTGGTGATGAAAATCAACGACAAAATACTTCAAAATCGTCGTTTCGCCGTTACGGAACTTTCGCAATATTTTCCCCTAATTTCACGGAGTTTGCTGCATGTGACGGAGAAGCTTGGTTATCACAAATTTTGTGCTAAGTGGCTTCCCAAAGTCCTAACGGAAGACCACAAAAAACAGATACATTCTGCAGCACTGACCTTCCCCGAAGAGTACGAGAAAAATGGTAATAAAATTATCGGTCGTATCGTCACTTTGGACGAGATCGGGTGAAACATTTCAGTTGTGAAACAAAAATTCAGTCGATGCAATGGTGACACACAAGTTGTCCCAAGAAACCAAGAAAGTTTTTGCAAACGCTGTCAGCAAGAAACATCATCACTACTGTGTTTTGGGACTCTTAAGTGAGCGGTTCCTGTTTATTTGCTTGGACGTGGCACAACTATTAACTCAGAGAGATATTGTCAGACACTGACGAAGTTAAGGTGGACGATACATATCAAGCGTAAAAGTTTTCTTTTTTTGACGATCACGCACGTTCACACGCAGCAATCGTACCCGAGAGCTCGAACGAACTTTTGAATGGGAGGTGTCTGATCATCCACCATACAGCCCGGATTTGGCGCCGACCGTCTACCACCTCTTCCTAGCAATGAAGACATGGCTTGCTGCACAACGCTTTGATACTGACGCTCAACTGATTTCTGCGGAGGCTATACTGAAAAACGTCTCACAGTGTGATCAGAGCCTCACTTTAAATGACGACTATGTAGAGAAATAGCTTAATAATGTACCTTTAAAATATACACAGTAAAATTTGGATTTTCTATATTATCAATTTTTTGTTTCAAAACGTTTGTTAATTTCTGGAGAGCCCTCTTATATGACGCTCATTTGCTTTCAATTGCTTATTTTCAAGCTGCAGCAGCCAGTAGATGTTGAGTGTTAAATGTTTTCACTGTAAAGTTTAGTTGACGCATGCACTTTGGCGGGTGTATTGGCTGCCGTCTGATATCGTGCGGGGGTGGTGGCTTCTGGGGACGGCGGCGCGTTGCTTGGCGGGGGAGGCGCAGGTGGCGCCTCTTCCCCGCGGCTCCCGGGCCTCCCGTTCTGACGTCGCGCCGCGCCGCGCCGCCTGGGAAATGCGATTACGCGTGGTCAGATTTTCCGCTCGCTCGCCCGCCGCCGCCTAACGCGATTTCCCTGGGAGATGAGTTACGGCGCGCACCTTGCCCCCTAGCCGCTCTGCTGCCCCGGTCTCAGGAAACGAAGAGCCTCTCCCTCCTGTCCCTTCCCCTCCGACTTCCGCCTGCCGGCGCTTCGCCTATTACCTGGAGGCGCGTACACGTAATGCGACAAATTCAGCTGCGCCGTCGCCTCACTTCGTTTCCCAAAACCATCAGCGTCTGACGAAGCACTCAACGTCTTACGGCAGCTCACTCCTCACGACGGCACCTCTTCTCAGACTCGAAGAATGTTAAATGAGAAATGCCGTTACGGCAGCCGAAACAGTTTGTTAGTTACACTCGTTTTTAATTTTTAATTTCATTTTTCATGTAATAAGAGAAGTTGTAAAGGAGAATAACGGGTGTCTTAACATCAAGAGTGGGAACGGCACAGTAGTGCGAGAAATGGAAGAAGTCCCTTACACATGAAGCGAGTTTACTGAAGACAGCAGGGAGCAAGGAAGGGGGAGATTGCTACAGGCGAAGAGAGAAAGAAATTCAGGTTGGTTCAAATGGCTCTGAGCACTATGGGACTCAACTGCTGAGGTCATAAGGCCCCTAGAACTTAGAACTCCTTAAACCTAACTAACCTAAGGGCAACACACACATCCATGCCCGAGGCAGGATTCGAACCTGCGACCGTAGCGGTCGCGCGGTTCCAGACTGTAGCGCCAGAACCGCTCGGCCACCACACGCCGGCGAAATTCCGGAACATTTACATCTGGATCACGTCACTGTATGGACGAGAAATGTCGGTCGTCGCAAATCGGCGGAGGAAGATACTGGGAGCGTTTGGTGCTATCCAAAAATGTCAAAAGTTAGGTGGAAAGATAAAATACGAAATGCAGTAATGCTAAAAAGAATAGGAGGGGATAGAAGTCTCTCGAAGACTCTTTACCAGGGGAAGCGACTGGCACATGTGAGATCCCTTAAGGGGAAGTTTACTATCTTTGGCCCGAAAAAAGCATGTTCTTTGAGAATTTTTTTTCTCGGGATGTGTTATAAATATCAATGTCAAATTTGGTCAAAATGTTTATTGATATTTCCTCTACAAACTGGAATTTTTTCGAGCGGAAATGTCGAAGAGCAAAGACGGAAGTGCTGTCCGAACGAAAAAAAAAATTCGATGTAGATCTCCGCGCGCGGTATGTCACAGGTCAGCCGGCTCGTCTGAAATAAAAGTAGGAGTTGTACCTCGCTGAAGTTATTTGGACAATAGGAAACAAAATTCCGGCCATTTGAAAAAAAAATAGGGTTTTTGTCATCGATTTTTCGACTTCGTCATCCAAGTAAAAATATTTATAGTTGATGGATCGGAATAAAAGTCCTACAACTCCTAGACAATTTAGTTAGCTTCGTCGGAAACAAATAACCATGCCACTCGGTTCAGTAGATTTGAAGTTACCATACCGCGCGATAAAAAAAATCGTTTAGAGAAAAACGCGTTTGAAGTTTTGACTACATATATATGCAATATTATGCAACTTACGTTCAATCTGCTATTGCAGGTCCAAAAAATAGTCCTTCCTCTTCCTCATAGAGGGCGTTCTGCTCGATCTGGGCCATCCTGCGCTGCTCCAGAGCAGCTCGTACGGCCGGTGACAATCTGTTTTCGGACGCTTGAATCCGGTGGTCGTCCGAATGCTTGGCGAACTGCGTCGAATAGAGTCCCAGGGTGACGTCCATCGTTGTCATGTTCTTCAGAATTGCTCAATACCCTTCGTTGAAGCTGCTCACTGCTAGGAGAGTCTCAGTCTCCACAGTCTTCGCACCAGAATGCAAATGCTTGGGGGCCAACTTCCAAACACACGCGTTCAAACTTTTATTTGAATTTTGTGTGTTTCCTCCCAAGCACCGGTACAATAACTCGTCCTCCGAAAGGGCGTCGTAGGTCGGATGAATGACTTTCTGAACTTCTTTGGAGAGCGGCTGGTCGTGTTGATATTCGTCCAGATGTCCGGTAGCCTCTGCAATGCGCCACTTGCACCAACTAGTTTCCCCATCTGGACAATTTTGATGTTGTGGGTGGTCGTCCGTCAAACACTTGTGGAAATACGTTGCCCAAATTGCCCTCTTCATCTATTCCACCGAATTGCAATGCCGTCGGATTGCCAAGCCGTAGTACGTCGTAAGCTCCTTGATCACTTGATCCTTGGGCAAGCACATAGAATAATTTTTCGCGGATACAAAGTAGAAACTCCCGAAAAAAACTGGTGCATGAAAAAGGCTGATTTCAGGCAGGTGCATTTTTTTTTTTTTTTTTTTGCTCAACCGCGAATAACAAACATTTCCAAAAGATAGTAAACCTCCCCTTACGGCATCCAGCTACTGGAATGTTTCTGGAATGAGCAGTAAAGGAGGAAAACAGTAGTGGCAACCAAAGAGTATAGGAAATGTCGCAAAGGCACGGAAAAATTAGCAACGGATAGGAAAATACCGACAAGTTCAAACCAGTACAGTGATTGATGACTTTAAAAAAAATCAAGTGCACAACAGATTGCCATGTCGGCCATGATCATTATGATCATCTTTTTCTAGCTCCGGTTACTCATAACTGCCCCACAAGCGACTACCTCTCATTCTGACTTTGTTGCACCCATGTTTTTGGCGTTTATTTCCTCCATGTCCATGTCGCTCTTCATAATTTCCAGCCATCGTCACGTTGGCTCTCCTCCTTCCACCTGTGACTTTACGCGTATTTAGGCGAGCTAATCTGACGCCCAGTATTGGTAAGAGGTAAGATAGATTTGTTGTACGGCTGAATAGTAGCGGGCACAGGTCTCAGGGCTGTTACGCTCGACTCCAGGTACAAAGATGGCATTGTCGCCGGAAATGGGGAAAATCCCAGTACGGGGAATTCCGACGGCTGTCGTTCGCATAGCCGTCGTGCAGTAGACACTGCTCCAAGTCATGGCGCAGTGTCAGACTAGCTGAAAGGTAGCTTCTTACAGCGCTTTGAGAGTCCACAATAATTAACACAAAGTGCTAAATCAAATTTGACGACATCGCCGATTTCAGATAAATGAGGCACATCCAGCGACACAATATTTCAGTATCTTTAAAACTACAGAAGTTCATATTTCACAGCGAATATACATTTTCACAGCCAGCCTCTGAATTAACAACTTTTAAATGCTTCGTGCAGATTCAGCATGCGGTATCTCAGATGGTAGCATTGCACGATGGTCATCGTCCCTGGAAGCTACTCGTCTGTATCTATTTCATATATTGACTTCCGACGTCTTTTGTAACTTTTTGTTACGCAAATGCTTGTCAGCACATTGTATTCTTCACATTTACACAGAAAATGGATACAACATAAATGCCTCATATTTTGCCACACTTGTATTTATTTAATGAACGGTTTACTGTTTTGCTGGTAACTTTATTCAGATGTTGATTGCAAGAGCTGTTAAAAAACTGGACTAATTTAAAAGCGGTCAATCGCATGTGTTAATGGATGCCACGATTGAAAAGAGAACCGAAAGACGCTTCTGTCAAGAATGCATAAATAAGAATTTAAGCAATATTTAACGACAACTTATTCTCATTTAAGGTGAACGCACTTGCACAAGAATACTAGCTCATTTATATATGAACAATCGTTTATTTGTAATTATTGTAAATGTTTTGAATTTAACCAAATGCACATGACATTTCTTTGTTTATATATTGTTCTACTGTATTTGTTTAGTCTGGAAAGTGCTCATGTTGATCCAGATCATGTCTGTAGAGCGTGAGAACGATGTGTGTTTGGCGAGGATGGCCTTCAGCCAATGGAAAAGCTGACAGTAGTGGAACACTACGCGAGTCAAGGGGAGACGGCGATTTCTCAAGTGAAGAGCTCAAGGGACCGATTGTGGACATTTTATGTCGAAGCTGGAAGAACGCAGACCTCCCTGTGGTTATGTGCATGATTCAGTCGTATAGGTGATTGCGAGTGGTGAACGGCCGCTGCAATACTTTTGAAGGGACTTTATATTTTGAGACTACTGAACGTGCTCCACAATAGGACTCTAACTTTATTCGCTTGTGTTAAGGAAGTGAGGATAGACATAGTATGACTTACTATTCTTTGTATCGCATGTCAATTTGCGAATCATCATGTTGAACTACGAACTGTTTTGAGCTGGTGAATATTTTGTGTATTGTGATCGCGAAATGAACTTAGTCTTCACGTATCTTTGGTAAATATTTAGTCTGGGGAATTCGTTACATTCTCATACCTCTCTCAACGTAACTTTACTGCATAAGAGTGTTATCCGCCTGTGTTTTTAAATGAATATTGTACGACCACTTCCCGTTTGTTTGAGATGTACTTTTTTGAATAAAAATTATTCAGCGTGATTCTCCGGCGTCGAAATCAATTACAGACATTAGAATGGAACCCTTGTTATTAAATTAATCATTTATCTTTCGGTTTATATTTCTGCGTAATTTATTAATTCGCAAATCTAGCTAATGCATAGTCCATTTGACTGCAGGATCACAACTGTGTCTCATTATTTGCAGCGAAGTAGCTGCAGGGCATGAAATCAGAAGTGTACGGCTCGATCCTATGGCTACATCGAGCTAGTCTTCTTAAACAGAGCCTACACTGGCGAAGTACCTAAAGTACGAGTAACGACAGGTAGAGAAGCAACTGGTTTGCTCGTATGGGATGCTCTTAGGAAGAGGAAAGGAGCAACTCAGCAGAAGTAACCGTTAGGTACCGTTGGACACTTCTTCGTTTAGTAAATTTTTGTTATTGTTAATATTGCAGACTTGGGAAAGTTTAATGCAGTTGTGTGCCCCCTGAATATGTAAGGTGTTCACGTGTTATAATCTTTGAGTCAGTTGAAGCTACGTCTGTGCAGTTGTCCTCCACAACATCAAAGGCGGTTGTAACCTGAACGATGATGTTTCTATTCTTTAATGTTCACACGCGATTTTCGTTTGTCGTGGTTCCGAAAGACGTGTCAGATGACTTACAGGCGACTTTGTTGAACAACCTTACCTTGGCTTACCCCACTCTCTGCCTCCCCCCCCCCCCCCCTCTCTCTCTCTCTCTCTCTCTCTCTCTCTCTCTCTCTCTGTGTGTGTGTGTGTGTGTGTGTGTGTGTGTGTGTCGTTCGCTCGCCCGCCTTCTCTTTTTCTCTCCGTATCCCTCTCCCCGTCTCTGTGTATCTCGTTTAATTTGCTATCTCTAGCGCCATGAATCCCTAATAAGGTGATGATAAACAGTTAAGTTTACACCTGTCGGATGCTCTCTTCACTGAAATGTGTTCCCATTAGAAAAAGATAATGTGGCTCAACACTTTGTTGTCAGTAACATACGACTACGAGTGACATACGCTAATAGAATCTGTCTATCTAGAAAAAGCATTCGGAAATGTAAACTGGTGCAAGATACTGGAAATTTTTAGAAAAATGGGGGTAAGCTATAAGGGAAGAGTGATAATATACAGTATGTACAAGAACCAAGACGGAACGGTAAGAACAGAAGATCAAGAACGAAGAACTCAGATTAACAAGGGTGTAAGAGAGGGATGTAATCTTTCGCTCCTACTGTTCAACACGTACATCGAAAAAGCAATGATGGAAATAAAAGATCCAACTGCGGGATTAAAATTGAAGGTTAATGAGTATCAGTCCTTAGATTCGCTGATGACATTTGTACCCTCAGTGAAGTAAAGAATAATTATAGAATGTGATAAAAAGCCCCAGGGTGTCGCTAACCCATGTCTGTGCAATGTCCTTTCTTCCAGGAGTGCTTGTCCTGCAAGATTCGCAGGAGAATTGTGAAGTGTGGAAGGTAGGAAATTCACTACATAAAGTGTTGAATGGAATGAACAGTCTAAATAAAAACAGAATATGGACTGAGAGTGAATTGAAGAAAGACGGAACGTAACGAGAGTACCAGAAATGAGACGTGCAACAAACTTAACATGAGAACTGATGACCACGAAGTAATCGAAATTGAAAAATTCTGCTATCTTTGAAGCAAAATAACACGTGTCGGATGAAGCAAAGACTGGATTTGGAGTGATAAAGCATGCTACACGCTGTTGTAATCCAGTGGAAGGGTGTGGGTTTGGCGAATCCCTGGAGAACGTTACCTGTTATCATGCGCAGTGCGGGCAGTTAAATACAGTCGCAGGTTCGAATCCTGCCTCGGGCATGGATATGTGTGATGTCCTTAGGTTAGTTAGGTTTAAGTAGTTCTAAGTTCTAGGGACTGATGACCATAGATGTTAAGTCCCATATTGCTCAGAGCCATTTGAACCATTTGAAGTTAAATACAGAGAGGTGGTGTTATGGTGTGGCTGTGTTCTTCGCGGTTAGTGCATGGTCACCGAGTTGCGCTGCAGCAAACGCTAAATGCGGAAGAAGAGGAACAGCTCAGAGACGAAAATAGTCTATATCAACATGACAATGCACACTGTCACAAAGCACCACCTGGGAGCCAATGGCTCGAGGACAACGACGTTCATGAAATGAGCTGGGCTGCCCAAAGTCACGACCTGAACCAAGCGGATCACCTGAACCCAGTGGATCACTTTTGGCATGTGTGAGAAAGTTGAATTCGTTCCAGACCCCTGCCTTCTCTGGTTTTGTCTCTCAGGAAATCTTGGACTGCCATTCCACCACAGACACCTCATTGAAAGTGCCCACCCACCCACCCACCTCGATCACTTGTGACCAGACAGCGTATGTTAAATGTGCAGCTGGTCCACAGAGAGGGGTTGGGAACGTTCCCTGGGGGTGTAGGGAGGAGAGAGACCGGCCTCCAGAGCTGACTTCTTCGCCACCTGCTGTGGCGTGCGACCACGGAACGGTTCGGCTCGGCACGCGAGCCCAGCCGTCGCTGCCGGGCCGCTGCTATTGATTGCTGGCGAGCGCCCAGCCGCCGGAGCGCTCCTCCGCTGCCGCGCGGCGCCGAAAGCGCTTTACGAGACAACAATAGGCGACTGGAGGCTAAAGCTTCTGTCTTCCCCCCCCCCTCCCCCACGACGTGCCCTGCACTCTCTCACCGTAAGCCGCACCAGGAAACTCTGGAATGTGTGTGTCTCAAGACCACCCGTACGTAGTCATAGTCACCCAAGTGGGGCTTCCGAGACAGTTGCTCCACTTACCTACTCTGCCCTCATCATTCCATCATCATACTTGAAAGTAGCTACATTGGACTGTGTACAGATTGGGTATTTGTACGAGCGCTTATGATCGCGCAGTTAAGGGCTCCACAAACCAAACATCATCATCATCCACTTACTAAAACCAGTTGCTTAGCTAGTCTATTTCTTGCGCATTTGCTTTCTATCAACGTTTCTATCAACCTCTCTGAACACCTGTGGCAGTCGTTGCTATCATCGCTGATCAACCGAGCGAGGTGGCGCAGTGTTTAGCGCACTAGACTCGCATTCGGGAGGACGACGCTTCAAACCCCCGCCCGGCCATCGTGATTTAGGTTTTCTGTGATTTCCCTATATCGCTTCAGGCAAATGCCGGGATGGTTTCTTTGAAAGGGCAAGGCCGGCTTCCTTCGCCATCCTTCCCTAAACCGATAGGATCGATGATCTCGCTGTTTCGTGCCCTCCCCCAAACCAACCAACCAACCGCAACTCTTCTACGTTAACGAATAGCGAAGCTTGGTTCTGTTCAGCGCCAAAAGACCGACGTTTCGACACGACGTGGTTCCCTAACAAACAGCTGAATGCAATTTTCGAATAAAACGTTTACTACGATGTCTCACGAATCTCTATCCATTCCACCTTGTCTCAAGTGATGTCCGCCCCGATAGCTGAATGGTCAGCGTGACGTATTGTCAAACCTCTAGGCCCGTGTTCGATTCCCGGCTGGGTCGGGGAATTTTCTCCGCCCTGGAACTAGGTGCTGTGCTGTCATCATCATCATCATCATCATCATCATCATCATTATCCTATCATCCTCATCGACTCCAGATCGCCGAAGGGGCGTAAAATTGAAAGACCGGCACCCGGCGAACGGTCTGCCCGACGGGGAGCCCTAGCCATACGAATAAATAAATAAATTACGGTTGATACGTTGAAATTATTTCGGACAAGTGGCCGCGAAAGATTTTCTCTGCAATGCTGTGTGAGGCAGTGCCAAATAAGGAATTTGGGGTCGCTTCGCTATTCGTTAACGTAGAAGAGTTGCGGTTGGTTGGTTGGTTTGGGGGAGGGCACGAAATAGCGAGGTCATCGATCCTATCGGTTTAGGGAAGGATGGCGAAGGAAGCCGGCCTTGCCCTTTCAAAGAAACCATCCCGGCATTTGCCTGAAGCGATATAGGGAAATCACAGAAAACCTAAATCACGATGGCCGGGCGGGGGTTTGAAGCGTCGTCCTCCCGAATGCGAGTCTAGTGCGCTAAACACTGCACCACCTCGCTCGGTTGATCAGCGATGATAGCAACGACTGCCACAGGTGTTCAGAGAGGTTGCGAAACGTTGATAGAAAGCAAATGCGCAAGAAATAGACTAGCTAAGCAATTTACATACAAGGTGTACAACTTTGCTTCCGCCGTTTTTTCCCAACATTTGAGGTTTTAATGAAACAAATTGGTTACACTTGTATCATTCAAAGTATTTTCCATCGCTGGCCACTACTTTCTTCCATCTTTCGGACAGTGTATGAATCCCGCGTCGAAAAAATTATTCATCTTTTGAAGCGATCCACGAATCGATCCAATTTGTGATTTATTCATGAGATCGGAAGTGTTGGGCAGCCAGGCCATGCGCCATTATCTAATCAGGTGATACTTAAGAGGGAGCAATGTCTGGAGAATACGGCGGGTGGGGTAGGACTTCCCCTTTTTAGCGTTTCCAAGTACATATTGACATCTTTTGCAACGTGGGGTCGAGCGCTGACATGCTGCAGAATCACTCTATCGTGCCTCTCGCTGTACTGCGGCCGTATGTCTTTTAATGCTCTGCTCAGACGCATTAATTGCGTTCGATAACGAGCACCTGTGATTGTTTCACTTGGTTTTAACACCTCTCAGTATACGACGCCGAGCTGGTCCCACCAAATGCAGAGCATGATCTTGCAGCTATGAATATTCGGTTTGGCCGTCGACGTGGAAGCATGGCCAGGATATCTCTATGATTTTTTTCGTCCCCGGTCACAATGCGATGCAGAAATCCCTTCTGTTTGTGCCTCTGAAGCAACTGTCCATAAACACACAAACGCCGTTCAACGTCTCTTGGTTTCAGCTCACACGGGATCCAAGTTCCTTCTTTCTGAATCATGCACATAGCCTTGAGACGTTTTGAAAAGGCTTCTCATTAAAGAGAATGTAAATAAAACCCCAACTTTTTCACAGATGATCCAGTTATGAATAATGAAATACTGTCTGGAAAAAAGCTGCAGAAATATTCAGTCGGTGCAACTTGCATTTAAATGTACAGAAACAGAAAATAATGTGCTTCACAACCGGCAAAACCGTATGACCACAATATCCATGACTCATAATCAGACTTATTTACCTCATACAAGTAACAAGATATAGCAGTTTGTGGGAATGTGAAATGGAAAGATGACCTAGGCTCAGTCGTAGGTCGACTCATTTGTGGGAAACTGGAAAAATGCAGTCAGTTTACAAATACATTGTGCGTTCCGTTATCGAATACTGCTCACATGAGCGAGGCCAGTCGCAAATAGGACTAACAGTGGATACTGAAAGTACAAAAAATCGGCGTCACAGAGGGTCATGTGTTTGTTTGAAAGAGGAGAGCGCCACGGAAATAACTGATAAAGTATCGTGTGTGGGTGTGAACAGTTCTATGTCGCGCAGACTGTGGGTACTATTGAAAAGCGCTTTGTAGAAAACGAGAGATGCCTTCGCCTTCAGTACCCTGAGAATTCGGCGGTAGCGGAGTACGCTCTAGTCAACGGGCATCGTATTGCTGTCGACGAGACATCTGTTACTACAGGACTTGGATAGCGTAGTAAAATGAGCTGTCGAGATAACAATATGTGACAACATTTTCAAAAAAGACTCCGGGCTGCAGCTAAGTACGGCTTGGTACCCGGCCATCGGAAGGTTGTAGCGGCCGCGCAACGAAAAAATTAACGTATACGGCGCTGGAACGAGCACCAGTGACGTCAGAGAAGGGAGCGCAGTTGTATAAGGACGGTAGCAGGACCTGTGTTGCTGCATCACATTACAAACGTCAGCGTGTGTTGACGTTGGCGCAGTAGCACGGTTGCTCGGCAGTGGACAGTAATTAGGCGCCATCGTCCCGATGGGTCTACTGCCTGGCTGTGCAGCTGGCTGCGGCCAGAGGCTGATACTTACCGAATGCCGTCCTTGGCGGAAGCGGCCCCAAATAATTGCGCCCGGAACGGCGCTAATTGAATTGTTTGTGCCGGCCATGCCCTCCCCTTTGCTCCTCTCCCCTCCCCACTCATCCCCTCCTCTCCTCTCCTCTCCTCTCTTCTCCTCCCACCAGACAAGACCAGCGCGCCCCAGCCGGGCAGGAGAGCATCTGGGCAGGTGTTTTGGCCGCTAGGAGCCGCCAGCATGGAGGTGAGCTGTTCCGGGCTGAGCAGGCCCCACCTCAGCATGCGACGCGACTCTACCGTAGAGCTTCACTTCACTTCTCTCCTCTCCTCTCCTCTCCTCTCTCTGGTTTTCTTCTCGTGGCCGCCTTGTGCTGCTGCTGACTGTAGTATCGATAGTGCTGCCGGTACAAGTCTACATACAGTCGCTGGTAAACTCCATTTGGTCTGCTAGAATCTACATAACTGGCAGTGTTTTATCCATTTATATGTGGAGCCCTCCGTTGATAATGTTGCTTGATACATTTTGCGCGGTCATGTTCTGAGATGACGTTGGCAGCCTGCCGCTCTCACATGCATTACCAACCTCCTTTTAAACCCTACTACGATACACCCTTTCCTGCCAAAAGTGAGTGGCGTAAGTGCGATTAATTTCAACGGTCCACTTAATGTACTTCCTGTGGAAATCGTTCTCCTATACGAGGGGCGTTCGGTAAGTAATGCAACACTTTTTTTTTCTCTCGGAAAATTTCGGTTGAGAAAAATGGGGTAAATGTGGGACATCTTGGAATATTCCCGCTCCTGCCCCTATAGTTTCATAAAGTTGCAATAGGTCGCGGCGCTATACGTAACTTACAAATTGGCGTCTCCAAAGGAGGTGCGTTCCAAGCAGAAGCTGTCATTTAAGCTTCTTCTGAAAGAAAATGGCAATGAACAAAAGCACGGTGAGCCGTTGGGCAAGGCGTCCGCAACTATCGCAACAAGTGCACAAAAACCTTTCCGATGTCCCACGTGCCGGTCGGCCACACACAACTATGACTCCTGAAATGCTGGAACGTGCGGTTACTCTCATTTCAGGTGATTGACGGATCACACTCGAACACTTCGCTACACAGCTGGACGTCTCTGTTGGTACATCTGACATATTTGTCCACCAGTTGAGGACGTCTTCCTCATCCACCGCACAGCCCGGATCTCGCACCATATACCTGTTTGCCCCAATGAAGGATGCTCCCCGAGGAATCAGTACGTGGATGATGGGGAGATTATTGATGCAGCAAGACGTTGGCCCCAACGTCGACCTGTAGGTTGGTTCCATGCGGACATACGGGCCCTCACACTAGGTTAGCGTAAGGCCGTCACGTTGGACGGAGATTATGTTGTAAAATAGGGTTTTATGGCCAAAACAATGGGGACTAATATGGTGTACTGGAATTATGAATAAAACCAACCTACTTTCAGAAAAAAAATGTGCTTCATTACGTATTGAATGACCCTCGCATATGTGGAGCACTCGGTTGAGAGTGTTTCTTGGTATATTGTGCACTCGCATGTTCTGAAGTGGCATTGGCAGCATGACGTTCTTCAACACTATTGCGATACAGCCATTCTTGCCAGATATTAATGACACATGCGTGATTAATTGGATCATAATTCCACTTGATGTAGTTCCTATGAGAGTGGTTCCCACATATTTTTGAATATGAGACTCGCTTGAAATTCTCATCATCCACTTGCAGACGTACTGTCTACCTATCACCATGTACTGTTTCGATGTAGTGCTATATCCAGAATAATTAGTTTCACTCACTCCTTGTTCTGAAGTGTATGTGGTACTTGCTGAAACTCCCTGGCAGATTAAAACTGTGCGTCGGACCGAGACACGAACTCGGGACCTTTGCTTATCGCGGGCAAGTGATCTACCATTTGAGCTACCCAAGCACGACTCACGACCCGCCCTCGCAGCTTCACTTCTGCCAGTACCTCGTCTCCTACCTTCCAAACTTCACAGAAGCTCTTCTGCGAACCTTGCAGAACTAGCAGTCCTGGAAGAAAGGATATTGCGGAGACATGGCTTAGCCACAGCCTGAGGGATGTTTCCAGAATGCACTTGCCCACGAAAGGAAAGGTCCCGAGTTCGAGTCTCGGTCCGGCTCACAGTTTTGATCAGCCAGCAAGTTTCGTATCAGCGTGCATACCACTGCAGAGTGAAAATTTCATTCTGGAAGATAAGAAAAGTTAGGACTTGTACGGAGGCGTACAGACAGCTGTTTCTGCGTCGCTCCATATCCGAGAGGAACAGGATAGGGAATGACTAGCAGTGGTACAAGGTGCCCTTCGCCATGCACCGTAAGGTGGATTGCAAGCATGTATATAGATGTAGGTGCATTATTTATAGTATTAAAAAAAAGCTTAGCCAACACAAGAGTGTCAACAGATCAAAAACATATCAACTAATACTATAAAACGTGGATTGCATGATAAATCTCGTAAAAAAGCAATTAAAAATGTTTGATTCGTAAACAACTCACATTACTTCTCGAGACAATCTCCTTTGAGTGATATAGACTACTTCCAGCGATCCTACGCCTTTATTCATCACATCGGAAAAAAGATTCTGTCAAATTCTAAAAAATTCTCCTTGACTGCTACTATCAGTTCCTCATTTGATGGAAAAATTCTTCCCACCAAGACAAAATTTCAAGTTGGAGAGCTGGAAGAAGTCACTGTGGTTAAGACCAATGAATAGGGTGAATGAGGAACCAATTCAAAGCTCAACTAATGCACTTACGCCATTGTTATCGCTGATGTGAGGGATGGTGCATTATCCAAGTGGCGAGAACTTTTTTGTACACCAACCTCAGTTTCAGATGACCCAAAAATGAAGCATATTTAGCTCTCGTTACGGTCCTGCCTTTTTCCAATTAATCCATGAGGATTATTCCTTGGGAAACCCAAAAACCAGTGGCCGTCACCTTACCATATGATAAAACGGTCTTTACCTTCTCTGGTGCACTGTCACCAGACTTTTTCTAGTGTTTTGTTTGCCGTTTTGACTCCGGCGTGTAATGGTGGGTCCAGGTTTCATCTACAGTCGCAAATCGGCTCAAGATGTCTTGCAGATTGCGATTAACTATCGCCAGACATTGTGTTCTAGTGTTCTGCTGGATGAGATTTTGATCGATTGTGAGCAATCGCTGCACCCAGGTCGCACACCGTTTCTTCACGGTCAACTATGCACTCGCACAGTTGAGGTGCCTACTGTCTGAGCAATCTTACAAATTTTTATTCAGTGGTCTTGCATCAGCACATGATGGACTTCGTCAGTGAATTCCTTTGTAGCGATCTCAAGTGGACGGCCGGAGCGCGCTCCGTCTTTGATGCTTGTCTGACCACGTCCAAATTCATTAATCCAATCGTAAATGGTCTTCAATTTTCGCGCAGAGCCCGCGTGAACTTCATCCAGTTCTACTTTGGTGTGTGTGGCAGTCCAACCCTTCAAACTAAAATTTATTATAACAGCACGAAACTCAGTTTTCTCCATTTTCAATCACAATCGACACAATGACCAATTCAGACGGCTGTCAACAATGAACTGTACGCTGTACATTCTTTATAGGATCCTTGGAATAATCAAGCTTACCAACCATGAAGGCGCAACAAATATGTTCCATTTCTTCATGGAAATTTAGCGGGCTTATCACATTCGTATTTCGTAATAAGTTTGTGGCAATGTCGCCTCCCTTTACAGTATTCCATCATCTTCAAACAACCTCGAAGCACTGCAGACACAATCCATCAGGTAAACATTTAGTGGAGTGGGAGTCGTAAGTGTCGCTGTGGCGACGGCGTATCCCAGAGGTGTGTAACGACCATTTTTTTCTTCTCATCCATGCTACAAAACGATGTGTGTACTTCGAATATGTAGCAGAACTGGACCGTTTTCACTGGCTAATTGGCGAGTGAAACCCACGCTTACTTTAGGCGCTGCTACCAGTGGGTACCGTAGCTCTGTCTTCGAGGGTCAGTGTCTAATGTCGCTAACAATTCTGCGTGCAGCTACCAAAAAAAAAAAAAAAAAAAAAAAAAAAATAGGCTTTGTCTGAATCGATTTGTTTGACATGCGCATCATTTCGCTTTTGCTACAGAAGAAAATAAGTTAATTGTCTAGTATCTTTATAAGGGATTTCAACGCTTTTGAGGAGCTGCCGGAACTAATTTGTTGATGTCACACAAATGGAGGTCAAAATATATTTAACTGTGCTTTTTAACTTATGCAAAACCACGATCTAAATTAATTCTGTAGCTACATTTCGTGCTCCTTCTATGATGTGAAAAAATAATGGTTATGTTAAGGAAACGAATTGAAATCTACGTTCCATTACCTATCAAGAAGTATTATATGCAAAAGTACAAAATATGGGAAATGGATTGACACATCGCAAAAATGTATGTAATTTTATTAAATCTCCGGATTTATATTAGTGACAGTTCTCCGCTTTCTCAAGGGGATGTTCTCGTTCGACCTACTGTAGCAAGTATGCTGGTTATCGTTCGCCAAGATTCTTGAACAATTCTAGCAATCGAAGGAAAAAATAGGTTATTCCTTAACAGCTAAAAATCAAAACACACGGTTGCTATCTGGCTCCAGATGGTGCAAGATTTGATCGACACGGTTATATAACGAAACTCTTGACAATTTAAATTTAAAACTGCAAGAAAAATATCAGATCACTTCGCAACTGGTGACCAAATAAAGGCAAACGAACGTAAAGCATTTCATTGGGAGGAACAGATCAAGAACACATTTTCGACGCACTTTCCGACATGGACAAATTAAATTTCTCTCGGAGTTTAAAAGTTTCTTTAGCGCATATTGACGTGCTTGGTGTTTCCTATCTGACTAGGAGAACACGAAAAATGTCATAACCCGATTTTCCAGAAACGTCGCTCAGTGGAAGTGACATCAAACTTAGCCGATTTATCTGTAGATACGTGATCGTTTCTTAGAAAAAGACTGTCAAAATTTTCGAGGTACTCTATGTGCATTTTAGAGGGTACATAATTCAGCCAATCCGGGGCACAGTGGCTAGCGTCGCAGCCTCAGAATTTTGCCCCCGTGTTCTAAACCCGATTATTATTTTGTTTGTAGTTTTTCCATTTATTTACCCACGTCCCTAGAAGATTACCATACGAAAGTTTTCGAATGTATATTGAAATAACATTCTTCTTATTCGTCCTCTGATTGTACGTCTGGTGAATAAACAGAAATGAAACAATAAATGAAAGAGAAATTTATCTGAACTTTTTTCGGTGCATTTCCTGTAGGGTATCTTGATTCATAACCAACTGCCCGCTTCAGTTTTCGGCAAAGTGATCCGTTATGGGTTGTTTTTCGCGAAACTATTTCTAACGTGTGAAATCTGCAGCAATGTTAATGTCGTTTCTTTCCCAAGCGAGATTCATAGAATGAAATATGACTGTGATAAACCTGTCTTCGTATGATGCCCGTGGTCTTCGGAACTTCTACGATCGGTATAATCCAAGCGAATGCACCACCTCTTCCTGAAGAATAAACGTATAAGAATAAAATACAAGAATGAAATATACGAGGGGAGTTCAGTAAGTAATGCAACAAACTTTTTTTTTGAAAGCAGGTTTTTTTTCGGGATTCCCACACATAATATTATTCACCACTCTTTTGGCTACAAAATCCTGTTCTCTAACATAATGTCCGCTCACGCCACCTTAATGGGAAGGCTTGTATGCCTGGACGGTACCACTCTACCGATCGACGTCGGAGCTAATGTCGTGCTGCATCAATAACTTCCCTATCATTCACGTATTGCTTCCCGCGGATTGTATCATTCTTTGGGACGAACGGACGGAAGTCAGAAGGTGCGAGAACGACACTTTAGGGTGGATGAGGAAGAACAGTCCAGAGAAGTTTTGTGATTTCCTCTCCGGTGCGCAGGCTTGTGAGAGGCCTTGCGTTGTCATGGAGAAGGTGTTCGTTTGCGTTTTTGTGACGACGAACAGGCTGGTCTTTCTTCAATTTCCTGAGCGTAGCACAATACACTTTAGAGTTGATCGTTGCACCACCAGGGAATACATCAAACTGAATAAGCCCTTCAGAGTCCGAGTAGACAGTCGACATGACTTTACCAGCTGAGGGTGCGGCTTTCAAGGTTTTCTCCGGAGGAGCAGTGCTGTGGCATCACTCCATGGACTCCCGTTTCGTTTTCGGTTCGAAGTGATGAATCCACGTTCCTCCGCCTGTAACGATGTTCGACAAAGAAACTGTCACGATCAGCCTCGTAACGCGCAAGCAATTCTGCGCAGACGGTCCCTCGTCGCTCTTTATGGACTTCAGTTAGGCGCCGAAGTACGCAGTGGCCACACCCCATCTATGTCGGCGCATTGTATCGCTGTGGCATGCCGATTGGGCTGCACTTCCAGACAACAAGCTTCGGGCCTTGAAAGCTCTTCCCGTGGCTTGGACGTCCTCCTCACGCCCTTCTCGGCGGGAGGAGGTAGTTTTGGCCCGGTTGCGAATTGGCCACTGCCGGTTCAGCCATCGCCATCTGCTGACGGCTGCGCCGGCGCCGTTCTGCCCATGTGGGCAATTGCTGACGGTCCGCCACATTTTAACGTCGTGTCCGGATTTTAACACCCTGCGTCTCGATCTTGGCCTGTCATGTACTGTAGAAGCCATTTTAGCGGATGACCCACGAGCAGCTGCTCGCGTTCTTCATTTTATCAATTTGACAACACTCTCAAAGGACATTTGATTATGCTGTTTTCTTTTTTAATCCTATGCCTGTCAGTATGTCTTTCATCGTGTTTTCCGTTTCGTTGCTGTTTTAAACTTGTGACTCGCGGTGCATTCCTAACGTAGTCTGGGCGCTAATGACCGTTGACGTTGTGCGCTCTAAAACCACAAAAAAAAAAAAACACCCCATCTAGTGGTCGAGTGATTCAGCACTACCAACAGAGACGTCCAGTTGTGCAGCGAGGTGTCACATTTTGATCCGTAGATCACTTCGAATGAGAGTGTCCGCACGTTCCGTCTTTGCGGGAGCCACAGCCGTGTGAGGCCGGCTAGCACGCGGGAGATCGGACTCTCTGCGCGACCTTGCTGCAGTGATGACAGACGCCTCGCCCAATGGCTCACCGTGCTTTTGTTCACTGCCAGGTCTCCGTAGACATTCTGCCAGCGTCCATGAATATCTGAGATGATCTGGTTTTCTGCCAAAAGGAACACTCTGCTTGGAACGCACCTCCGTTGGCGACGCCACTTTGTAAGCTACGCATAACGTCGCGACCTATTGGAGCTTCATGAAAGCATAGGGGCTGGAGCGGGAATATTCCAAGATGTCCCACATTTTCCGCATTTTCTGAATAGAAATTCGTCTCGAAAAAATAGTGTAGCATTACTTATTGAACGCCCCTGATAAGAATACGAGACTTTAAAACGATTGTAGCCCTCGAGAAAATAATACGTACACATACTATGTAATTAACGTATGACGTATCGTGAAACCCAGTTGTAATTTTACAATTAATGTAACGGCCTTGTATCTCCGAACTTCACAAGAATCGTTCGTGTAGGAACGTGCTACGGCCTTGAGTAGATAAATGAAACAAAAGAAATTAAATAGAATGTATAAACACAATAATCCGGTTTCAAACATTAGGCGCAAAAGTAAGAGCCCTAACGCTAGCCACTGCGCCACCATTGCGGTTGACGTTATCGCGCGTTTAAAGGCATCAAAATTAGTCGAATACTTTATCATATTCTCGGAAACGGTCGAATATCTACGGCGAAGTGGAGACATGTGTCGCTTGTTTCGAGAAACAGGGTTATGGCACTTGCCGGGTTCTTCCCGTCTACGTAAATTCAGTAGCGCCAAGGAGGCGCACGACCTGCTGCGGCAGCAGGAAGTCTTGAAGCGGGGAACGTGGGACGCTGCCGGGGCTGGAGAGCAGCCGCCGAGTATCGATAATGGCGCATGCAGGTCGATAGCGGCGGTCTCCTCAGGCACGCGACGCCTCGAGTAGCGGCCAAGGGCGGCTAAAAACCTCACTTCCACTGTCCCGTTTCGCTTCCTAGCATCGCTGGCGACCCTGGAGTAACAAGCGGACAAAGCAACCACTGCAAAGGACAAAACGTACCCTGGTATGTCTGTGGCTCCTCTGTTTGCTCCTGGGTGCATAAGGACCCTCAGCTGGCGAGAGGTGGATGCACGTGATGCATACAGTAACCTTGACGAGGATCCTCGATTTGGTGGTCCTGGTGTTATAGGGTGGGAAGGCATAATGATAACGCTCGCCCACATACCACTGCTGTAACCGAACATGCTCCACAGAGTGCAGACAAGTGGCTTTGACCCACTCGATCATCAGATCTGTCTCCAATCGAACAGATATGGGACATCATCGGACGACAACTCCAGCGTTATCCACTTCCAGCATTAACGCTCTCTGTATTGAACGGCAAGTGCAGCAGGCATGGAACTCCATTTCACAAACCCCGGCACTTGTACACCACAATGCATGCACCCTTGTATGCTTGCATTCAACAGTCTGGCGGTTACACCGGTTGTTAACGTAACAGCATTTTACATTTGCAATTGCTTATCTCGCTCTTTTATCAACTTGTGATCTTGCAATGTTAATCCTTTACACAAATCAGCTAGACAAATGTATTCCCAAAATTTCATTACTCCACATTAATTATTTTTTGGTGTTGCATTTTTTCTGGTCAGTGTATTTTAGCGCACACAGTGTTTTTCAGTAGAGCACTTGCCCGCGAAAGGCAAACGTCCCGAGTTCGATTATCGGTCCGGCACACAGTTTTGATCTGCCAGGAAGTTTCGTTTTCTTATCTTATTCTCGCAGGCGTTAGCTAGACGTACGTTGGTAGCAATCAGAGCTGTACCCACGGCGTGCCGAAGTAGCCCCACTGCCAAGGGTGCAGGCACAGACTGGGTGAAAAAACTGGCCGGAAAAAAATCAAGAAAGAGAAATGGTTTAAGAATTAAGTGGGAGAGGCGCGTGAGTTCTCATACCGGTCGTGTTCCTATCTTCCGCCCACAAGAAGCAGCCTTTCGCTCTCCCCACGACAGTAAACCACGCTGTTGTCGCAGTCTAATTTCTGCAGCATCCTGAAGAAGTGACTCCTACCGAACAGCAGTCAATCGCTAACGTGTTTTGTGCAGCAGCTGTGCACTTAGCTCACACAGATGCGCCTGCACAGTTCCCACATGTTCAACAGTGGAGCTTTTGCAGATACTTTGTTACGGTATTGTGTAATCTCAAAGGTCGGCGTGCGGGTGCCGAAGCAAATACAAGTATGCTGTCTGAAGTAAGGCTTCAAATTTTCCCGATTTCTGTCGATTGAGGACTGCACGGAGACGAGACGTGGAGGAAGCAAGAAACATAGGCGGTGGGGGGCTGGGGGTACGTAATTTACTTGTCCATCCAGTATGTACTTTTGCTGCTCCCGAGTTTCGGTTGATTCCATCCGTGGCGTAAATAAATAAGAACTCACGAATAAGCATTCTTTGGTCGATTAATAGTGTTACAGGAGTTGTTACTGTGCTTATACACAGCTATACTCTGTTCGTCTACACTGATACCTCGTACGCTCACCCACTAGTCATCGGCGTATCTGTCAGATCGTTTGTGTGTGTAGGGAAGAAGAGCAGCTCTATCGCACTAGCCTGGGACCGTGATTTAATCTCGTCGAACATAAAAAGCAGTCACTCCATCACTTAGTTGTATGAAGGTAACATCTACCTTATTGCGGTGCTCTTTGTCGGAAGTGGGTCGTGTGTCCGTATATTTCACTTTGTAACCACAACTGTTCACTGCAGAGCAATGGCATTTATGCATGGAAACAGCCTTAAGTCTCGTATTGTGCGCAATAGTGTTTCGGTAGCGGTGGGTGCATGTAGTTGGTTATGGGTGGCAAAAACTGTAATGCTAACGTAGGTAAGACTCGATGCTGTCAACAGAGATTGCGGTGATGTAATCTCTGTCTGCGGGGTTACCAAAGATCTCAAAGTACTTGACCGATTTACTTTAGTGTTAGCAAACAGAGAAGTTGAATTTATGACTTATCGGCTTATGATTAGAATGCCCCTAGAAAATCTGAATTTGCGATAGTAATAAACAAAACAAGGTTCAAGGTGAGAGAGGGGGAACAGGAGATGGATAGAGGGGTGAGAGGAAATGGACATGGAAAAAAGAAAGGAAGAGATGGCCAGAGAGAGGGAGGGCAGAAGGAGGAGATGGACAAAAGAAAGAGGGAGGAGGAAGTGGACAGAAAAAGCGAGCAGAAGGAGATAAGAACATATGCAATACATATTCGAAACGTGCTTTGCCGGTCGGGGTGGCCGAGCGGTTCTAGGTGCTACAGTCTGGAACCGCGCGACCGCTACGGTCGCAGGTTCGAATCCTGCCTTGGGCATGGATGTGTGTGCTGTCCTTAGGTTAGTTAGGTTTAAGTAGTTCTAAGTCTTAGGGGACTAGCAGTTAAGTCCCATAGTTCTCAGAGCCATTTTTTTGAAACGTGCTTTCTCTTTCTTTTCTTTTCCATTTAACCACAGTGAGCCAGAACAACGCATGGTCGGGAACAGCTAGCGCTTTGAGTGGCCTCGCTGTATTATGCTAATTTTCGGTATTGTTTCGGCTATTAAAATGTTTGTGTTACTTCTGCTGCACTGAAACCTAGTGAAGGAAAAAGACAAAGGGCTCGAGCAACGTACCTAAAAGTGTAGTTGCGACCACAGTTGCACTGATTTCAAATTTTCTGTTTCAGACGCTGGACTTTGACCGCGATGGCCTGACGAAGATGAAGAAAGCGATCAAGGCGATACACAACTCCGGCAACTGTAAGTACAATGGTCTAACACGCTGTCGTAAAGTTAATGCATTTAAATTAGCCCATTTTGCTGTTTGTATTCACGCACGCGAAGTGTGACAAGTGGTTTTGATGCGCTCTACGGGTCATTAACTCTTGGAGCTTTGCAGCTGAGACCAGTCGGAGAAGTAGGTTTCTCCCTCCGGTGGGTTGCTGAACGTTGTGATTGTAACGTACTGTACGTCGCGAACGAGGCGACTGGGAGCGGCTGTAGCTCCAAGTGCTCTCAGCAGCAGTAGCTGGCGCAGTGCTCTATTTTTCCCGCTTCACTTGCCTACTGCAGACGTACTGGGACGCTCGCGTACATTTCTGAGCTCGCGTGACCCAGCCGCATGACGCAGCGAAGCCGCTGGGAACGCTCTTTGTTTCACGGAGCCGCCTTCTTCCACAAATCCACGGCCGCTTGCTCCCACATTCTTTCCCAGAAAGATGAGACTGCCTGCAAGTAGTAACCTCTCTGCCAAATCCTGACAGATTGTAACTCGTGCAGAATGCACTCATAGGCAGCTGCCACATCTCTTCTTAATCACATTAATACTGCCGTGGTATTAGTCTCGCTATTACACAATAAAGCAAACTTGCCAGCTTAGCAAAGATAAAGTTTATTGATTTTAATTTTATTAAGGACATTGCACGTATGGCAGCGATCTATGTATGCTCTGACACCCCACCCTATAATTTCTGATTCAAATTATTTAACTTCTGTCTCTGCTGATATTCAGGACGTATACCTCGTCGTTCGTAACAGCACACTGAGCAAACAGGTGGAAAGTTCAGAATTGGTGATTGATCAAAGTAATTGTTACTTATCTGGTAAAATTCTTCGTCGTCATTTCTCGTGGCGCATGTCTAGGGATCTTCTTTCTCGATTTCCTGCAGAATGTCGACAAAAAACTTGGGTTTGCAGGAGTTCACGGGTTTGACCTTCTTGTATCAACTCTAATCAAAAAAATTAAAAATTTTTCAGTTTCCACTTTCTTGATATATTCTCGACATCATTTCACAAATTTTAAGTAACACATTTTCTTTGTCGTTCACAGCTATAAAAATATACTTCTGAGCATTGCTAATTAGACATATTGGGCAACATTC
Source organism: Schistocerca nitens (assembly GCF_023898315.1). NCBI lineage: Eukaryota > Metazoa > Arthropoda > Insecta > Orthoptera > Acrididae > Schistocerca > Schistocerca nitens. The sequence goes on along the minus strand of NC_064614.1, from coordinate 1,218,444,140 downwards.
GCCCAACTTTGACCGCACGCGGCCATAGACAACTTCTCTCGGCAAACTACTCCACAGCAACACGCCTAGCTTATCCACTGATAGTCCACAGATTGTTAAATTCAAAGATAACAACACATTGCTCAAAGATTATTAAATTTCTCCATGCTTACGTTCCTCTCTGACATTTATATTCATTAAAAAAATCAAGACAACTTTTTATAAGTAATATTTACAAAATTTATGACAGTTAAAAAAAGGGTATCGCAAATTGCATGATAACACAACTTGTATCGGAAATTACACTTGGTACGTAGAACAAGAGGTAGCCAGACCAGTTTCATTACAAGGCTGAGAGAAGCTTCTGGGAATTTTTATCGACATGTCATAAACCTGGAAAGAGCACGTTGTGCAGGTATGCGTCGCGCTTTTACGATTCCTCTACCTTCTGAGGGAACTAAAAAACATTGTAACAGAACGGTATCGATTAACAGCCGACCACGCATTACTTCAAAGCTTCATCAGCAATGGACTGCTGCTATGGGGCCGCTCTAAGACTGCAGGAGCGTGCTGTTACTACCGAAGAAAGCAGTCGGAATCGCTTTCTTCGAGAAATAAAGAAACTATCTCTTTTTACCCTTTTCAGCCAATACGTGGTCAGCTGCCTTATTCAAGTCGAACTAACCATTCAGCCACCACAACATTCTGAATATGATTGAGAATACAGACAGTGAGACAGGCCAAGCTGTCGACTGACCAAGACACCACACATCTTTCCAGTGGTGGCCTTGAAAATGTTCAGTCTTCACACTGACTGCTTCTCTCATTCCTTAGTTGAGTTTCCCGTGCCACCCCTTCCTAACGCCTCCCCTCCTTTAAGGGGTTAAAAGTTGTCGCGTCTGTCACCTATCAGCGTAGCGATTTCGAAAATTCTACACGACTATATTTTGTTTTCAATTATTCTTGCATATCACTTTCCATTGACACAACCAATGGAAGGTCCTAGGGCTGTCTTACGACTACAGAATATTTTTCCATATATATAAAGCTGTAGTCAACTTTGTCTCTAAAATGCAAACCTTAAGAGCTATAAGCACTCTTTCATCTTCGATACTGTGAACAAATCTCTTCTACTACAAACTCTTTGCTTTCCCTACTCTGGGAGAAGGCAGTATGAACAAGACCAGAAAAATGGCCGGTATATATGAGCTCTAAAGTGCATACCGAAAGAGCTATGAGCATTTCTTTATCTTCGCTCTTTTGAACTATGTCTCGTCTATCAATCTCGTCTATCAACCAAGTCCCCGTAGATCTTAAGGTAAGCATTCCAGAGCCCATGTTTACTAGAAATTTTTTTTCTTATTTTCGTCCATACTACCTCCTCCCAGAACATGGAAAAGGAAGAGCTTGCAGTACAAAAGATTTGTTTCATAGTGTCGGAAGTCGGCTGTGTTGGTCTAGTAGTAAGCCGGCACTATAGCTTAGCGTATTCCGTCAGAGGGCTGGCCACCCTCTGTAATAAAAAAAAAAAAAAAAAACGAGTGAAGTATTCAACGGTGAACTCGGAGTATTATCATGTGACGTCGGCAGAGACCAGAACAATGACGGAGGAAAAGTGGTAAAGCGCTTGACTGGAAACCGAGGGTTCGCGTGATCGAATCCCGATCGAACCTTGGATTTTTCAGTCTCCATTTTAAACTAGCCTTCTCCTCTCAAAGATGTGAGGAATCACCAGAAATTACACGTGGTTCGGATTTCCCGTTAAACTGTAGTTTCCTTTTCTCCTGCAGGATAACTGGGATAGTTTAGGTGCACCCAAGTCCCCGAGGTGGCGTCTAATTGAAAAATTTACTATTATTACAGCATCGAAGATGATGAAGTGGTCATAACTATTAAAGTACGTATTTTACAGCCCATGTTGAAGTACTTTTATGCTTCGAATGATAGTTACTGTCATCCCTGAATGTTGACCAATCCTCCTGGGACGCCTTGTATATAAAGGCTGACCCAGCTGCCTCTACCGATAGGTTTTATGCACCACGCACTGTCTTCAAAACTCATGTGCGATATTTTCATATTCTCTCGCTTGCTACGTTCAAACCATTACTCCTACAGGAAAAAATGAACAGGACCGTTTTTGCACGTAGTTTAACGTAGTTAAATTTTGTTTTTGGATACGACTTCGGTAGACGTCAAAGTTTTCGAGTTAATCAAGAAAAATGCATTTGAAGGTCTTTCTCGTACGTTTTTATTTAATAATTCGAAAAGTATAGCCTCTAGCGAAAACGTATTCCAGTACAAAATTTAACTACATTAAATTTTCTACAAAATGGTCCTGTTCATTTTTTCTGTAAGAGTAACAGTTTGTGCATAGTGAGTGAGGAAATACGTAAATCCTTCCTGTAATGTTTGAAGCGCTACGGTCACAGGTTCGAATCCTGCCTCGGGCATGGATGTGTGTGATGTCCTTAGGTTAGTTAGGTTTAAGTAGTTCTAAGTTCTAGGGACTGATGACCTCAGATGTTGAGTCGCATAGTGCTCAGAGCCATTTGAACCAATATTTGAAAGCGTTGCCGGTTGTATAAAACCCATGGATGGGGGCAACTGAATCACCTTGTATATAAACATAGTTTTGTATCACCCCATTATGTTGTACAGATATACCGATTGGAAGGCTACCCCTTACTTCGTTTGTAAACCTACATACAGTTAACACGATTGTTACCTACGGGTAGAACGCTGCACTGAATAGATTGCAGCATTTCAGTTGAAACTAAATCAGCAGTAGGGACGCGGTAGAGGCGTCTGTGGCACAGCTGAGTGAACACGCACCATGCCACGAAGGGCAGCCGCGACCAGAGATCGGTTCGGCATCATCACGTTACCTGCTGTCAACCAGGGAAGTTGCTCGACATGTACACCGGAGTCAAAGTGACGTGGAGTAGACATGGAATCCGTTCCAGTTAATGCTAGCAAGGAGAAGTTCCACCACGTTTCTCCGGAGTGCTGTGAAAAGGACTTGCGCTGCACGGGCTCGGTGTCTTTTACGGACGAATGGTTCAAATGGCTCTGAGCACTATGGGACTCAACTGCTGAGGTCATTAGTCCCCTAGAACTTAGAACTAGTTAAACCTAACTAACCTAAGGACATCACAAACATCCATGCCCGAGGCAGGATTCGAACCTGCGACCGTAGCGGTCTTGCGGTTCCAGACTGCAGCGGCTTTAACCGCACGACCACTTCGGCCGGCCTTTACGGACGAAACTGGGATGTGTTTGCACCCTGATACCCACAGACAAGCTGTTTCGAGACAGTCCGGTAATATCGAACGCCTCCAACTGTTTGTTCCACATGTGCAGCATGGTGGTGGTGGAGTGATATTCTGGGGAGGGATTACGTTGGTTCGCCGTACACCTCTCGTAGTTGTTGAAAATAATCTTGCTGCTATTACTGCTCCACGGTACAGGGACGGGATTCTGTAGTGGGGCCGGATCACATCGTGAGGGATGGTAACTCGCGTACTAATCGTCCTATTCTCGTGAACACGTTCGTTCGGCATGCTGTGGGCACCAAAACGGCTTGGCTTGCCTGTTTCCTCACGTCAACAACGACCACATGCTGTGCGCGACTTACACAGAATCGCCTTTGAAGAGTGGGACAATTTGGACCAGGGCATGTTTGATGATCTCGTCGATGGTATGCCACGACGGATTCAAGCCCGAATCCTAGCAAGGGGACGTTCCACCACGTTTCGCCGGAGTGCTGTGACAAATTTTCCATGGCAAACAGACGTTTTTGTCGTTACAAAAATGTTTGGTTTCTTGGTTTGGTGATGTGAATACATTGGAAATGAATATATACGCGTGACTCGTAGCAAATTTTGTTTTCTGTGTGCTGAATTTCGAAATATGTAGTATACAGACTTTTAGAGGTTTTATAGGAGATAAAGAGATACAGTTTTTGCGATGAAAATGTCACAGATGCACCATTCCACCTCAGAATCCATGAGGATTTCTATGATGATGATGATGATGATGATGATGATGATGATGATTGGTTTATGGGGCGCTCAACTTCGCGGTCATCAGCGCCCGTACAAAGTTCCAATCTTTACACAGTCAAATTTAGCCACTTGCACGAATGGTGATGAAATGATCAGTCAACACACACATCCAATGCCCGGGCAGAGAGAATTCCGAAAATTTCGACGCTAGTGATGTTCGGATACGGTGTTCATACTGCCGTGTGATGAATATTGTTTTACGGATATTGCTGAATATGTCGTCCGTTCACATTAATGCATATTTGGCATTTGCGTGCTAATGATTGCCCAACGCGCCCCAAAGCCCATGTGTTTCACAAATAATGGCTGGAGCCTCAGCTAAAGAGTCAGTCAGCTCTCCCGCAGTGTCCATCGCTGTCTCGTACGGCAGATGCTTCGTTTCCCTAATAATGGCTGCAGCTTATACGAGACCAGTAACGCTTCTAACACAATACTCATCAAACGGCAGTGTGAACGTCGTTTCTGAACATCACCAGCGTCGAAACCGTCATGTCACCCTGGGGGAAAGCGCTTGTTTTCTTTATTCCAGACACACTATAAATATGTATACGTAGTTTTGATACACTACATATAGCACACACCAAGTCTGATTGAGGTCGGATAGCTGCCACTACTCTTTGTTGTTTCTTCCTCACGGTAGCAGTGGGTAACAACTGTGAATAGATGTACTGTAGTCCAAGTTTTACAGGAAGCCATGCCGTCAGGTGAGAGGATGGGCACCAATCACAATGTGTTAGGGTACGAGTGACAGCGATCAGCACTTTAACTAGTAAATTTCTTTGTTTATTTTCACGTAGCAATTTGTAACGCGAACATTCTTTAAAGCATAAATTACACCGAGCACCATTATATTGACTCTAGCACTCTAAGAATTAGTACTGTGGCCTCTGCCATTTCATGTTCACGCACTTGGTACATGCGACGAGCGGAGAGGCGCGAAAGCGAGCCGGCATGTGTGCGCGTGCGAAACGTGCACAGTGCTGTCTGCAGCCACCACACTGCTGCGCGTTATTGCAGATACATCTCATCTGGATGTAATGATGCAAAATAAACCGAATAAGTAAACAACAATAAATGGGAATGCACTTTAATTGCGTAATTGACACGTGTGTGGGAGAGGACTCCTACAAGTTGGTACGGACGATCCAGAGTTGTGCTTACGTGTGAAGGCATTTCCGCGCTCACCCGTACAGATACGTGAGTTAACCGTGTGTTATCCTACGTTCTATTCTGGCACTAAGCTATATATCTTTGGTGGAAAGTACTCCAGGAGTTTCAGAGCGACACACACACACACACACACACACACACACACACACTCTTACATATGTTTTTTAAAAAACTTAATATATATACTATGTGGACAAAAGTATACGGACACCCCGAAAACCATTCGTTTTTCATATTAGGTACATTGTGCTGCCAGGTACTCCACATCAGCGACAGAATGCGGCGCTCCGCCGACTCACGGACTTCGCACGTGGTCAGGTGATTGGGTGTCACTTGTGTCATACGTCTGTACGCGATATTTCCACACTCGTAAACATCCGTAGGACAACTGTTTCCGATGTGATAGTAAAGTGGAAACGTGAAGGTGCACTTACAGCACAAAAGCGTACAGGCCGACCTCGTCTGTTCACTGACAGAGACCGCCGACAATTCAAGAGGGTCGTAGTGTGAAATAGGCAGACATCTATCCAGACCATCACACAGGAATTCCAAACTGCATCAGGATCCACTGCAAGAACTATGACACTTAGGCGGGAGGTGCGAAAACTTGAGTTTCATGGTCGAGCGACTGCTCATGAGCCACATATCACGCAGTAAATGCCAAACGACGCCTCACTTGGTGTAACGAGCATAAACGTTGGACGACTGAACAGTCGAAAAACGTTGTCTGGAGTGACGAATCAGTGTACACAATGTGGCGATCCGATGGCAGGGTGTGGGTATGCCGAATGCCCGGTGAACGTTATCTGCCAGCGTGTGTAGTGCCAACAGTAAAATTCGGAGGCGGTGGTTTCATGGTGTGGTCGTGTTTTTCCTGGAGGGGGCTGTCACCCCTTGTTGTGTTGCGTGGCACTATCACAGTACAGGTTTACATTGATGTTTTAAGCACCTTCTCGCTTCCCACTGTTGAAGAGCAATTCGGGGATGGCGATTGCATCTTTCAACACGATCAAGCATATGTTCATAATGCATGGCCTGTGGCAAAGTGGTTACACGGCAATAAGATCCCTGTAGTGGACTGGCCTCCACAGAGTCCTGACCTGAATCTTATAGAACACCTTTGGGATGTTTTGGAACGCCGACTTCTTGCCAGGCCTCACCGACCGCCATCGACGCCTCTCCTCAGTGCTGCACTCGTTGAAGAACGGGCTGCCATTCCCCAAGAAACTTTCCAGCACCTGATTCAACGTATGCCTGCGAGAGTGTAAGCTGTCATCAAGGCTACCATTACCAGTGGAGGACGCCATGAACTTGCAAGTCATTTTCAGCCAGGTGTTCAAATGTGTGTGAATTCCTAAGGGACCAAACTGCTTAGGTCATCGGTCCCTAGGCTTACACACTGCTTCAAGTAACTTATGCTAAGAACACCACACACACACACACGCACACACATACACACACACACACACACACACACACACACACACACACACACACACACACACACACACACACGACCGAGGGCAGACTCGAACCTCCGGCGGGAGGCAGCCAGGTGTCCGGATACTTTTGATCACATAGTGTATAAATCGTTTATTATTATTGTTTAACGTATTCCGGGCGCAGTATGTGGAGTCTTATATGGTCAGTGACGCAGCGTTGATACTGAAAGGTAAATTATGAAATGGAGAGTCGGACAGAGATGAGAATCGTATGGACTGATCAACAGACCCATGCTTCGCCATAATGTTTTTCACTCTGTTGTGATAAAACGTCACTAGTGGTACTGAGCGCACCACACGCTTTACCAGAGGAAAAAAACCTAGAAACCTAGAAGACGGATGCATGCAAACAGGCGACACATCAGAGGTACAGCGTATGCTCTGCTCGGCTTTGTAGCTACCTTCACCGCCACTGACTTTAACACACGTTTAAACGTTCCTTAAAGTGTGACAAAGCGTGCGCTAAGGCGAACGGGAGAAGTCACGCTTCGTTAGATCTCCACAAAGCACACGTCAGCCCTGCACTCACAGAGAAACTGCTCTCCTGGCGTAAAGCGGTAAAAGGAAAAGAGCAGTTCTTATTTTCTCTGCGGCCGCTTCATTATGCGCCGTTACAGTGGGCAACACGAAGAGAAGAGACCAGTCATTACGGGAGTAAAAAAATGATGAGCAGACGTCCCGAGAGAAGGAATGTCTTTTTAGAAGGCGAATATTCGCTTCGAAGTTAAATAAGGATGAGCGAGTGTAATTTGGAAGGAAAAGTAATTTCTTTTTCCTAGAAGTTTTCCGCGACTGTAAGATTCCATGTCAAACGTGGATCAAAGTCAGTCAAAAACCTGCACCGGAAAGTATTGTGCCTGAAGGATAATGAACTTAGGAATAAACGATGTTTCCTGGTTGATGTTTCAGTCTAGTGAGTGATTTTAGAGTCCTGTGAAGGAGTGAGCGCTAGAAACAATCATAAACAGTTCCTGTTGTCTTTGTTGTGAGACAAGAGGTTGTGTTGTATGCAGCAGCAGTAAAAATTAGGAGTTCTACATATGTAACTGCTGTATAACACACTAAAGCTATTTGGAGGATTTTGTTAATCTACATCTACATCGTGCGCCGCAAGCCACCTGATGGTGTGTGACGGAGGGTACTTATCTACCACTAACTGAGCCCTCCAACCCTCTTCCACTCGCGATTAGTGCGTGGGAAGAATGATTGTCGGTAAGCCTCTGTGTTGGCTCTAATATCTCGAATTTTCCCTTCGTGCTCATTATGCGACGCGTGTATGGAGTGAAGTAATATGTTGTCCGATTCTTTCCGGGTATTGATCTCTCGAGATTTCAGTAGTAAACTTCTCCATGATCCACAACGCCTCTGTTGTAACGTCTGCCAACTGACTTTTTTGAGCATCTCCTTAACGCTCTCGCGCCGGCTGAAAGATCCTGTAACGAAACGCGCCGTTATTCGATGGATCTTATCTACCTCTCCTGTCAGTCCTTCCTGTTACGGACCCCAGATAGTTCGAGAGTACTCAAAAATCGGTCGAACAACCGCCTTATAAGTCACTTCCTTCGTGGATGAGTTACATTTCCTTAAGGTTCTTCCTGTGTTTATTCCTGATATAATAACTTTTGCTTCTGAAGTCAAAAACATGGCTTTATTTGATAATTTTCAATTAAAATCTCCCATATTTTTCGCACCACGTTTCCATATACTGCCTCCTTTCTTCTCGAAATCGTGTTGTCAGCGCACTGTGGGAGTTGTGAAGTGCACAGCTTGACAGCCCATGTGTCACTGACTGAATTCTTCGGCTTCTATCGGCGGTCTTTGTGCAGCATGGCATGCAATTTCACGCACTGATGTAGACTTGTCTTCGGTTCCTTGCAATCTGCAGCAGCGAGGAGAGGCTAGCGTGTTCACTAGGAATATCTGGGTCCGAAACGAGAAAAACCAATCCCACTTGAGGGTTGCGAGCTCAGTGGGATTGCTTCGTTTCAGATGAGGCTGCGTGCAGTCCAGCGGTGTTTTGCGTGTACTGTGACAGACGTGATTAAAGCAGAGGGTTTACATGAGGAACATTGCGGGAACAATTTGTCAGCAAATCATTCACGGGATGATTTATTTTGTTACTGCAACTATTTTTGTGATAAAGAGGTGGGAAATAAAACTTGGTCCATTTTTTTCAGTACTTTAGTGTTGCTGGCTTCTGCTTCTGCAATATTCACGTATTGTCAAGATTCATCGAAAACTTTTTTGTAGTTTGCAGCAGTCAGTGTATTGAATAGTTGTCTCCGCGAATGCAGTAGCGAGAAGTATTTTCTCGAAAATAACTGACAAACCACACAGATTACGTAGCACTAATCGGGCTAGATAAACGTAAGCAGAAAGTAGGGTCTAGCATCAGATTGTTGTTACGATGACAGTTCACTATGATATGCTTAAGCTGCAAACTAGGGAACTGAAGACTAGAAGCGTACGCCCATGCGGTTCTAAGAAGGGCATTGTCAACAGAAAAAGATACAATTTGCGTGTCCCAGAAACTGCAGGACACTCAAAAACTGGCTCTTTGTGTACTGCGAAAACTTACAGAGCAAATAATTCCAAAAATTGGTTTTCAAGGAGAAATTTGTTTGTCTGTCCTTCCTTGTATATCGCTCCCGTGAAGTTGGAATTGAAGAAAGGCTGCAAGAATAATAGGTGAACAAAATGCACAATCGAGGAGGTTAGAATGGGTGATCGAACCATACACCGTCAGAAATCGCGACACAGTGCTAATAAACAAGAAAGTATTCATAAGAAGCTAGAATACAGATATCACTGGTGGTGAATTCAATTGCAGGACTTCAATCTTTCGTTTTTTAATGAGACTGAAGTCATGAAGTAGAAGAAATTTATTCCTGAGAGAGTACGCTCTTGAACGTAAATAATATTCAGTATTGCAGAACATACTTCTATTATATGAATGACAAAGAACAAGAATCTGTTCCAAATGCGAAAATACAAAAAAAATACCATATAGCAGGACTCGAACCTGCTTCCACCGATACCGCGGGCCTACGTCGCTAACGACAGGACCGCGCCGTTCACGTACAGCTTTGAGGATTCGTATCGTTGACACTGAGGGGACAAAAATCATCGGGCACCTGCTAATATCGTGTCGGATCTCCTTTTTCCTATAGTAGTGTACGTGGCGTGTACTCAAGAAGTCGTTGGAAGTGCTCTCTGTAGCCATCCATAATTGCAAAAGTGTTACTGGTGCAGGATTTGTTGCATGAACTGACGCCTGGATTAAGTCCCATAAATGTCCGATCGGATTCATGTCGGGCGATCTGTGTGGCCAAACCATTCGCTCGAATGCTCCAGAATGTTCTACAGAGAAATCGCGTACAATTGTGCTCGATGACATGGCGCATTGTCATCCGTAAAAATTCCATCCATGTTTGGCTTCAAATGGTCTCAGAGTAGCCCAACATAACCATTTCCAGCCAGTGATCCGCTCAGCTGGACCAGACTACCCAGTCCATTCTACGTAAACACAACCCTCACCATTATGGAGCAACCACCGGCTTGTACAGTGCCTTGTTGTCAACTTGTGCTCACCGCTTCGCAGGGTCTGCGCTAAACTCGAACCGTACCATCAACTCCTACGTTTGCAGCTCGTGGTCTAGTGACTAGCGTTCCTGCCTCTGTATCACGGAGTGGCGGGTTCCATTCCCGGCCGAGTTGGGGGATTTTCTCCGCCCGGGGACTGTGTTGTCCTCATTATTTCATCATCATTCGTGAAAGTGGCGAAATTGGACTGTGTAAAGATTGGGAATTTGTACGGGCGATGGTGACCGCGCAGTTGAGCGCCCCACAAAGCGAACATCGAACTTCATCAACTCTTAACAACTGAAATCGGCACTCATCTGACCAGGTCACGGTTTTCTAGTCGTCTGGGGTCCCATCGATATGGTGACGAGCTCAGGAAAGGCGATGTCGTGCTGTCAGCGAAGGCACTGTCATGGATCTTCTGCTGCCATAGCCCATTGACACCCAGTTTCGCCGCACTGTCCCAACGGATACGTTCGTCATACGTCCCACATTGATTTCTCCTGTTATTTTACCTAGTGTTGCTTGACTGTCAGCACTAACAAATCTACGCAAACGCCGCTGCTCTCGGTCGTTAAGCGAAAGCCGTCGCGAACTCTGTTGTCCGTGGTGAAACGCAATGCCAGATGTATGGTATTGTAGCATACCCCTGACGCTGTGAATCTCGGAATATTGAATTCCCTAACGATTTCCGAAATGGAATGTCCCATGCGTCTAGCTCCAACTACCATGCCACGGTCCAAGTCCGTTAATTCTCATCGCGCGGCCCTCATCACATCGGAACGTTTTTCGCATGAATCACCTGAGTGCAAATGATAGCTCCGCCAAAGCACCGCCCTTTTATACTTTGTCTTCGCGATACTGCCGCCGTCTGTATATGCGAATATAGCTATCTCATTACTTTCGTCACCTCATTGTAATATGGGTTCTAAAAAGCAAGCAACTCGACCCGACTGTTGTGAAATGCTATTGGTAATACTTGTTTCGGGCCGAGCTGTTCCAAACGAAAATCAGCGAGTTTAGGTATTCGACGCAAGTGCACAGGCTATTGCTGTGCGGTGGAGGGAACCTCTAAATAGGGGCGTAGAGAGAATTGGTGTGGATGCGTGGTGCGGCCGCTTAAGCTGTCGGTTCCTCCCTGGGCGAGCCTTTGTGCGGTCCGCACAATGCGGCGCTTGTTCCTGGCCGTCGGGGACCCCAGGCCGTGATAAAGGCCGGCCTGCCGCGATACTGCCGTCTGAAATAGCCTAGCCGCCCAGCAGACTGCTCGCCGCGCCGCGTTTCTCCGGGGGCGCCGCCTCAGCTGGCGAGGTGCCAGCAGCAGCGGCAGTAGTAGCAGGCACCAGACAGCAGGCGGCGACCACGCCCCCGCCCCCCGCCACAACAGCGTCTGTGTCAACCGCATTCCTACTTTCTGTCACTCGCATCGCCTCGCCTAGCTGTCGCCCGTCATTGCCGTTCAACAACTATCCTTTCTGTACGTGGTCAGCTCGAACTCCTACGACAAAATTTCGCTGGTTGTTGAGGAATATTTTAAGGGCAACTTGGTATAAGGGACCCGTCATCTTCTGTGGCTCTATCATTCATTTCGCTTCTTTTACGACAATTACCTGTTTGTTGTGAAAATCCCTTTACAACAGTGGAAATTCCTGCAATAGGCAATCACCAAATCTAGCCCGGGTGGATCTGTTTTCTTGCAAGTACATAGCCGGCCGACGTGGCCGAGCGTTTCTAGACGCTTCAGTCCGGAACCGCGCGACTGCTACGGCGCAGGTTCGAATCCTGCCTCGGGCATGGATGTGTGTGATGTCCTTAGGTTTGTTAGGTTTAAGTTGTTCTAACTTCTAAGGGACTGATGTTAAGTCCCATAGTGCTCAGAGCCATTTTAACATCTTGCAAGTACATAGTGGGGCAAATAAAAGTGGCACAAAGAAACACAGGAGAGGAAAGGGAAGCAAACGCCTCTGTTCTCGGTCGTTAAGCGAATGCCGTTAGCCTTTGCGTTGTCCGTAGTGAGAGGGAATGCCTGAAATCTGGTATTATCAGCACACTCTAGACACTGTGGATCTCGGAATACTGAATTCCCTAACGATTTCCGAAATGGACTGTCTCGTGTGTCTAGCTCCAACTACCACTCCGCGTTCAATATCTGTTAATTCCCGTAGTGCGGCCATAATCACACAGGACACCATTTCACACGAATCTCTTGAGTGCAAATAAAAGCTCCCCCCCCCCCCCCCCCTGCGGGTCCGGGGATTAGAATAGGCCCGAGGTATTCCTGCCTGTCGTAAGAGGCGACTAAAAGGAGTCCATCCCCCTCCCGGGGGTAGTTAGCGCCTGCGTCCGGAGACGGACGGTTTCACGACCTATAATCGTGGTCTTTTTGGTTTTTCACTTCTCGTTTCTTCCTTCCTTTTGTTGGTTCCTTTCTTTGCTCTTCTCCACTTCACTGTCTTCCTTACTCTTTCCCTTGACTCCTCCTTGCCTTCTCATTGCCTTTTTCTCCTTGCCTTCTCATTGCCTTCTTCTCCTTGCCTTCTCCTTGCCCCCTTCTCCTTGCTTTCTCATTGCCTTCTTCTCCTTGCCTTCTCTGGTCTCCGCCTCGGCGTTTGAGACAGTCTGTCCACTTTCTCCCTCTCTCTTCTCTTTCCTCTTCTTCCTTCCTCCCTGTGCGTGTCTGAAGGCCGACCCACGCGTTCGCACGCGTAGCCGGTGACGGGGTAACGCGTAAGTCCCCGCCCTGGGTAGACATGTAAGGCACGCGCGTACCCCCTGGTAAAGGCCAGGCCCGGGGAGGGGTGATTGCCTGAGCTGATACCTTCTGACCATGCCGATTGGTCCCTCCGTCTGTTTCTCGGGAGGTGTGACCTGAGGTGTAAACATTCACCTAAGGCGGGAGTGCCCTCTGAGAGGGTCCCCACAAGGAAGGAGCGCGCCATCGGAGACGCTGGCAATCATGGGGGATTCCTCCGCAATGGATTCTACTCCATCGCTTTCGACTTCGACCCACAAACGGAAACGTGACCAGCCAACAGTGACAAAAATACTACCGCCTGCCCCACAGTTCCTCGTAGTTTCTCGATCTGAGGACGGAAAGGATTTTTCCTCTGTCAACCCTTTCGTTATCCAGAAGGGCGTAGATGCCATAGCCGGATCTGTCAAATCTTGTACCAGGTTGCGTAACGGTACCTTATTACTAGAAACTGAGAGTGCCTTTCAGGCACAAAAACTGCTTCGGGCCACACTCTTGTACACGTTCCCTGTCCGGGTGGAGGCCCACCGCACTTTGAATTCGTCTCGTGGTGTAGTCTATAGTAGCTCTCTCGACGGATTGACTGACGAGGAGCTTCAATCTTTCCTCGCTGAGCAGGGCGTGACGGCTGTCCATCGGGTCATGAAAAAGGTCAACAATGACCTTGTACCGACCCGGACACTTTTCTTAACCTTCGATAGTGTTAAGCTGCCATCGCGCATCAAGGCGGGCTACGAGGTTATTTCTGTTCGCCCCTATGTCCCGACACCTACGCGCTGCTACCAGTGTCAGCGTTTCAATCACACTCGCCAGTCTTGTTCCAATGCGGCTAAATGTGTCACTTGTGGCAGGGATGCCCATGAGGGTGACTGTCCACCTCCGTCTCCTCGTTGTGTGAACTGTCAGGGTGACCATGCCGCATCCTCCCGCGACTGTCCTGTCTATAAGGAAGAACGCTGTATCCAGGAAATTCGAGTCAAAGAGAAAGTGTCCACCTCGGCTGCTCGCAAGCTATTGGCTAGTAGGAAGCCCACGCTGCTCCCAGCGGGGAAATACAGCACTGTCCTCGCCTCTCCTCGGACTACCCGGGAGGTAGCAACCCAGACATGCGATCTGACCTTCAGCACCACGGTCGTCCGTTCGGCCAGTGCTAAGGTCGCGCGGTCGACGTCTCCTCTTCCTCCCATCACCCCACAGACACCAGCCACTTCCTCAGCTTCTGCTCAGTCGAAGACCCCGAAGTCAGATGCACGGGCCTTCAAGAAGGAACCATCCCGTGCAGACTTCCTCCGTCCCTCGACCTCCCAGCCTTCGACCGGTACTTCCACCAAACGTCCTTCTAAAAAGGCGCATAGGAAGCACAGTTCTCCTTCTCCGCCGCGGCGCCTTTCTTCTCCTGCGCCACCCAGCGGTTGCCGCCCCAGGCCGTCATCCGTTTCGCCTGGCCGCACCGCTGGTAGCCGAACATCTGGCCGTTCACCGGCGGAGGAAGCTCCCCCTCCCGGCCATCCTCCTGAGATGGCCGATGACCCTCTAGACCCCATGGACGATGACTGTCCGCCTCCTGCTAGCGGCGGCAGTGCTCGCTCGAAGCCAGGCCCTAAGCGGCCTTCGAGGTGACCCCTTCTCTCATCTTCCTTTTCTTACGATGGCACTTATTAACTGGAATATTCGCAGCGTTCGCTCCAACCGAGAGGACTTGAAGTTGCTGCTCCGCTCGCATCGTCCGCTCGTCGTAGCCCTCCAGGAAACGAAGCTACGCCCATGCGATCAAATTGCCTTGGCACACTACAGCTCTGTGCGTTTTGACCTACCCCCTGTGGTAGGTATCCCAGCTCATGGAGGGGTTATGTTGCTGGTCCGGGATGATATTTACTACGATCCCATCACGTTGCACACCGGCCTGCAGGCAGTTGCCATCCGCATTACTCTCCCCACTTTTACGTTTTCCTTTTGTACCGTTTACGCTCCATCGTCATCTGCCGTTACCAGGGCAGACATGACGCAACTTATTGCTCAGCTACCTGCACCATTTTTGTTAACTGGAGACTTCAATGCCCACCATCCTCTTTGGGGCTCTCCAGCATCCTGCCCGAGGGGCTCCTTGTTAGCAGACCTTTTCAACCAGCTCAATCTTGTCTGCCTCAATACTGGCGCCCCTACTTTTCTTTCGGACACATCTCATACCTATTCCCATTTAGACCTCTCTATATGTACTCCCCAACTTGCACGCCGGTTTGAGTGGTATGCACTTGCTGATACATATTCGAGCGACCACTTCCCGTGTGTTATCCATCTCCTGCAGCATACTCCCTCTCCGTGCTCCTCTCGTTGGACCATCTCCAAGGCAGACTGGGGGCTCTTCTCTTCCAGGGCGACCTTTCAGGATCAAACCTTCACATGCTGCGATCGTCAGGTCGCACACCTCACGGAAGTCATTCTCGCTGCTGCTGAATATTCCATCCCTCACCCTACTTCTTCTCCACGTCGCGTACCGGTCCCCTGGTGGACCGCAGCATGTAGGGACGCTCTACGTGCTCGTCGACGTGCTTTACGCACCTTTAAACGCCACCCTACAGTGGCGAATTGTATTAATTATAAACGATTACGTGCTCAGTGTCGTCGTATTATTAAAGAAAGCAAGAAAGCCAGCTGGGCTGCTTTCACCAGCACCTTCAACAGTTCTACTCCTTCTTCTGTTGTCTGGGGTAGCCTGCGCCGGCTATCTGGCACTAAGGTCCACTCCCCAATTTCTGGCTTGAAGGTCGCGAATGAAGTCCTTGTGGCCCCTGAGGCTGTCTCCAATGCCTTCGGCCGCTTTTTCGCCGAGGTTTCGAGCTCCGCTCATTACCACCCTGCCTTCCTCCCCCGCAAACAGGCAGAGGAAGCTAGGCCACGTGACTTCCGCTCCTCGAATTGTGAAAGTTATAATGCCCCATTCACCATGCGGGAACTCGAAACCGCACTTGGCCGATCACGGTCCTCCGCTCCAGGGCCTGATTCTATTCATATTCAGATGCTGAAGAACCTTTCTCCTGCGGGTAAAGGTTTTCTTCTTCGTACATACAATCGCATCTGGATTGAGGGACATGTTCCCGCATGCTGGCGCGAGTCTATTGTTGTCCCGATTCCTAAGCCGGGGAAGGACAAGCACTTGCCTTCCAGTTATCGACCCATCTCGCTTACCAGCTGTGTCTGTAAAGTGATGGAGCGAATGGTTAACTCTCGATTGGTTTGGCTGCTCGAGTCTCGCCGCCTACTTACCAATGTACAATGTGGATTTCGTAGGCGCCGCTCTGCTGTTGACCATCTGGTTACCTTGTCGACCTTCATTATGAATAACTTCTTGCGGAAGCGCCCGACCGCGGCTGTGTTCTTTGATTTGGAGAAGGCTTACGACACCTGTTGGAGGGCGGGCATTCTCCGCACCATACATACGTGGGGCTTTCGCGGTCGCCTCCCTCTTTTTATTCGTTCCTTTTTAATGGATCGACAGTTTCGGGTACGTGTGGGTTCTGTCCTGTCCGACACCTTTCGCCAGGAGAATGGGGTGCCACAGGGCTCAGTTTTGAGCGTCGCTCTCTTCGCCATCGCGATCAATCCAATAATGGATTGCCTCCCAGCTGATGTATCAGGCTCCCTTTTCGTGGACGATTTTACCATCTATTGCAGCGTGCAGTGTCCACGTGTCTTGGAGCGCTGTCTTCAGCGTTCTCTTGACCGTCTTTACTCCTGGAGTGTCGCCAATGGCTTCCGTTTTTCTGCCGAGAAGACGGTCTGTATTAACTTCTGGCGCTACAAAGAGTTTCTCCCACCGTCCTTACGACTCGGTCCCGTTGCTCTCCCACTCGTGGAGACAATCAAATTTTTAGGCCTTACCTTTGACAGGAAACTTAGCTGGTCTCCACATGTGTCATATTTGGCCGCCCGTTGTACCCGTTCTTTAAATGTCCTTCGTGTTCTCAGTGGTATGTCGTGGGGAGCGGATCGAACCGTCCTACTTCGTCTATATCGGTCGATCGTCCGCTCCAAGCTGGATTATGGGAGCTTCGTATACTCCTCTGCACGGCCATCCATCTTACGCCGCCTCAACTCCATACAACATCGGGGTTTACGACTTGCGATCGGAGCATTTTATACCAGTCCCGTAGAGAGTCTTCATGCTGACGCTGGCGAATTGCCACTCACCTACCGGCGCGATATACTGCTTTGTCGGTATGCCTGTCGGCTACTGTCAATGCCCGACCATCCTTCTTATCGTTCCTTTTTTGACGACTCTCTTGACCTTCAATACGGGTTGTATGTCTCTGCCTTGCTACCCCCTGGAGTTCGCTTTCGTCGCCTCCTTCAACACCTTCATTTTTCACTCCCTGCAACCTTTCGAGTGGGCGAGAGCCGCACGCCACCTTGGCTCCAGGCTCAGGTCCGCGTTCACCTCGACCTCAGCTCGCTCCCAAAAGAGGTCACCCCCGGTTCGGTCTACCACTCCCGTTTTTTGGAACTTCGTTCGAAGTTCAACAACATGACTTTCATTTATACAGATGGCTCTAAGACCAATGACGGGGTCGGGTGTTCCTTTATTGTCGGGGCACAAAGTTTCCAATACCGGCTCCATGGCCATTGTTCGGTCTTCACAGCTGAGCTCTTTGCCCTCTACCAGGCTGTTCTGTACATCTGCCGCCACCGATATTCTGCTTATGTCATCTGCTCAGATTCCCTGAGCGCCATCCAGAGCCTCAGTGATCCGTACCCGGTTCACCCTTTCGTACACCAGATCCAACGCTCTCTTCAGCAGCTGGTGGACGTCGGTACGCCGGTTAGCTTTATGTGGGTTCCTGGCCATGTCGGTATCCCTGGGAACGAAGCTGCAGATGCCGCGGCCAAGGCTGCGGTCCTCCAGCCTCGGACAGCTTCTTGTGGTGTCCCTTCGTCCGATTTTAGCAGGGTCATTTGTCGGCGCGTTGTGTCGCTGTGGCATGCCGATTGGGCTGCACTTACCGACAACAAGCTTCGGGCCTTAAAACCTCTTCCCGTGGCTTGGACGTCCTCCTCACGCCCTTCTCGGCGGGAGGAGGTCGTTTTAGCAAGGTTAAGAATTGGACACTGCCGGTTCAGCCATCGCCATCTGCTGACGGCTGCGCCGGCGCCGTTCTGCCCATGTGGGCACTTGCTGACGGTTCGTCACATTTTAATGTCCTGTCCCGATCTTAAAACACTGCGCCTCGATCTTAACCTGCCTACTACTTTAGATGCCATTTTAGCGGATGACCCACGAGCAGCTGCTCGTGTTCTTTGTTTTATCAATTTGACAAACCTCGCTAAGGACATTTGATGATGTTTTTTAATCCTATGACTGTCAGTCTTTTATTGTGTTTTCCCTTTTAGTTGTTGTTGTCAACTTGTGCCTCGCGGTGCATTCTTAGAGTAGTCAGGGCGCTAATGACCATTGAAGTTGTGCGCCCGAAAACCACAAAAAAATAAAAAAAATAAAAAAAATAAAAGCTCCGCCAATGGCCTTGTGCTCGAGGTACTGTCCTCATCTATACAGTGTGTTTCACAAGTGGTGGTCAATATTCAGGGATTTGACAAAAATGATCATTCTAAACGAAAAAGTCAAGTAAAACATGGGCTCTAAAACACGTATCTTAAGAACTATGAGCAGTTCCTGATCTTCGATACAGTGAAGCAAATCTCTTCTACTGCAAGCTCTTCGGTACCTTGGACAGAACTCTTCTAATGAACAAGTGCTCATAACTTTTAAGGTATGCAATTTAGAGCACTTGTTTACTGACTATTTTTTCTTGTTTTGGTCTGTAGTACCACTTCCCAAAATATGGAGAGCAAAGAGCTTGCAGTGGAAGAGGTTTGCTTCACAACATTGAAGATCAAGAATATCTCATAGCTCTTAAGGTATGCGTTATAGAGCCCATGTTTACTTGGCTTTTTTGTTTCGAATGATCATTCCTGTCAGCTCCCTGGATATTGACCATCACTTTTGAAACAGCCTGTATATGTGCACATCGCTATCCCATGACGTTTATCACCTCAGTCTATTAACAAATTTTGGTAAACGGCGTACTCTATTTACTGTAGTGAACTTCGAGATGGAGCACATTAATGTACTATATTATGAATTCTATTTTTTGTCGTATGCAAAATTCTTAGTGAAGGTAGCTAATGAGAATTGAATCTGTTTACCTACAGACGGAGACAATGGTTCAAATGGCTTTGAGCACTATGGGACTTAACATCTGAGGTCATCAGTTCCCTAGAACTTAGAACTACTTAAACCTAATTAACCTAAGGACATCACACACATCCATGCCCGAGGCGGGATTCGAACCTGCGACCGTATCCGTCGCGCGGTTCCCGACTGAAGTGCCTAGAACCGCTCGGCCACTCCGGCCGGCACGGAGACAATGGATTACTAGTTATGGACACTAATGTATAATAAGAAATATTAACACTTTCGGCTGTGCCACAGTCGCGTTCTTTTCATGGAAAGGCTACATCTTTCCCACGCGATTGTGAGTGAAATGATAATTTATTCCGCTGTTTATCGAATGCGGCCTGGCGGTCATATTCAAATGGTTATGAAGCGCGTTAGTGCACGTCACTGTCAAAGTGCCATCACCGACATGTCTGACGCCGTCAGTGGTCTTGGTTGCGTAGAGGAACACCGGTTAGAGCGCGTAGTGTCTCTCTTGCGACGTTACGCATCCTGACGGATTGCGGTAATTGTATAAAACGGCGATGCCACAAAGTATTAATTAGAGATTTTGGATACCTGAAAAGACTAGGCTCTTCAATTCGAGGCCGCCTCCTTTTTTGTGCACAGATCAGGGTATTGGACACACACACACACACACACACACACACACACACACACCTGCGCGCTCGTGCCTGACAGCAGAAGCCGCAGTGGGGGATCGCCTGCCTGTAGGCTGGCCGCGTGGCAGCAGTGTGGAGCGGTCGGCCGCACTCGGCAGGTGTGAGCGGTGTGTGTGTCTGTGGAGAGGTCAGGCCTGCGCTGCCCTGGTACTGGGACAGGTCAGCACCACGGCCGCGCCCCGCCGCGCCCTACCTGCCCACTGTAGCACCTGGCCGTGGGTGAACCACTCAGAGCGTTCCGGAAGATACCAGCATGCCGGTTCCTGCCATCACCAGTCACCAGTGAGAGGCGTGGCACCCACGGGTGCGAATACACTCTTGTATTTGTCGTCGCATGGAAGCAAGCAACCTCCGAATGCCACCTTGAGGAATTTCTTGGCTTGATACGTCACTTTTTGGAGCTTGCTGGCTGGAAGCTGCTATCAAAATATACGTCATCCCATCGTATCTCGGACATCCACTTGGGGTAATAAATAAGGAGACTTCGACAGTAAAGAATTTGTGCATTCCTCAAGGCGTCTGTGGCGTCAGCTGCAGTGTCGATCTTTCGTTATCGTGTTGGAATATACTGTATGCTACCCTGGTCATGAGGATATGACAACAGCTAGTATTATTTTTGCTACATACTGGCGAACATTCAACAGTTACTAAATCACCCCTGTTGCCAAATGCAATAGCTCCACATCATTGCAGGAAGTGATATGGAACTTGAGAATCGGCGCTTCCTGTTGCGTTTCAGCTGGTCGCCTAAGGAAACACATTGGGGTCTATCTCAGCGAGCGCCACAGACAGGAACGGGACTCATCGCAGATCACCACAAAATATGACTCAGTGTCCCAGTTGAGTCGGGCTGTATCTGTCTTGTGTTAAGCGACTCATGGCACGTGGAGATGTCGACCCGGCTTCCAGTAACGTGTTCCTCATGCTTAGCTGGTGTCATTCATCTATTCGTCAGAGGAAGTCGAACAGGCTTACTATCTCCTGGTGGTGTAGTCCTTCTACAAGGACCTGGGCCTAGTCTCCCTGCCTCGCTGTTACCGTGAGCCCACCTCATCAGGCAAAGGACTCACAGTGATCATTGCACCTCCCTCACCTCTCTGTGCTATCTGTCTGTATGTCACTCATTCGAACATTCGACCTCTGTCAAAGTCATAAACATAACAATAAGCTGCACATGCATCTGAAACGGTTGAGTAATGTTAGATGCACCCGATACACATTATGTATTCACACCGTTTTTCGTCTTTGGGCATGGCATTTTTGCGATCTTGTCCCCTTTCTTTTGAAGCGAATACATCAGTTTCTTTACTTTCCTTTTTATATCTGTAAGGGCTTCCGCATAAATGAAAAAATGAATAATTGTCATAGCTGTGGAAATGAACAAAGCTTGCACGTCATGTTGCGAATAATTATTAAATCGATCAGAAAATGTAATTCCCAGACACAAATTTGATAAAAAGAAACGGCATAGCATGTACCAGGCAGTTGTTGTTTAGTGAAGAACGGGGAAGTTTCATGTGAAGTTATGATTTCTAAATGGAACAACGGGAGCAGAGATGAGACATTACTACTACAGACGTGGTCGAAAGTGAAGGCCAGAATTAAGCCCAAGGGTAAATACACATAATAATTATTTAGTGCATTTGTCTGCAGACCTCTCTAGGAAAAAATCGTGTCTACGCTGATCTACAAATTGTTAGATGCAAAGACTAAAACGCAAAAAGAATTCCTGTCACTTGTTGCTTCTTCCATCAGTGGCAATGTTCGCTAATGTCAAAAGTGCCGAGATGCCCCTTCGTTCAGAGCCCACATCTATTTCCCCCGCCACCTCCCTGGTTGGGTGACTGAGATCGGAAGTCTACCACCACCTGCAGTAGGACCAGGCCTGATAAAATACTACGGTGTACAAACCAGCCTGTGTGTTGAGGGCATCTTTACTTGAGAAAAGTGTTTCGTGGCGGCGACCTCGGTGTTTCTAGATAAAGATTTATTGGCGAACGGAGTTCGTTAACTGATTTCCTCACTAGAATGGGAACGGCTGCCACCATATTACAATTACTACGCAGTGATATTCAAAGCACGCTGAGAAGAGAATAAGCATTGTGTTGTGGACTCTGTCTTCCACTGAGGTAACGGTTAAACTCTAGAACTGAACACGTTTTGTGCACAACACTGACTGAAATAAAATGATATTAAAGTAAAAAAGTTGGAACTGCGGGCAAGGGAATGACGTGAAGTTTCCTCGCTGCAAGTGGGAACAGCAAACGCATAGTGCTGTAACGGTGTACTTCTGCATAAGCTTTCCGGAGGAAGCAATCCATTCATGATGGGGGTGGTGAGAGGGGCGGCGGTGCTCGACAACGCACATGTTATGCGACAGCCATAACAGTAACATATGCTCCCGAACCAACCTAAGTTGCCACATCTCGCCACATGTGATCTGTTTTTTCTCTCAAAAGCGACAGAATACACCCGTTGGTTTTGAGACGTGGCTTAAAATCCTAGTTAAAGACTCACACCGCGTACATTTGGGAGGAAAGTTGTATTGCCAACACGTGGAACTAGGTTTCGGAAAACAGTATTTTTGCACAACTTTTAAGAGTGATTCCCAAACACAGATGATGAGCAGTCTCTCTGTTGACTGATTACGATGGTAGGGTGTCCCAGTCGGCTCGTGGTCCCAGTAGCGGTATGCAGGCGGCGTCCTAAGTAGGCCACTATCAAGAATTCCCTGTGTAGTTAGCGCAGGCCGCCGGCGCCTTTAACCGGTGTGCATTATTCAGCGCTTCACGGTCCCTGTGACGCCATCCAATAATGGTGATAGGGGCGGCGCCGGCGCCGGCGGCAGCGGAGAGGAAAATTAACGGCCGCCGCTGGGAGGGGCCCGGCTGTTCCGTTCTCTTCTGTGCTGCCCGCGCGCTTAGGGGTGCCGTAAGGTGGGTACAGACACGTCTTAAAGACAAACCTTGTTCCATAGTGTTTGTTCACCGTGCTGCGTGGAAAACCTCCCAACGGTCCCAGGTACTTTTCCGTCGAGTGTAAAATTTGTGCAACGTAAATAAGTTTCATTGCTTGAGGCAGAAGAGTGTTGTCTTTTAATAAATTTGTGGCTGTGGCGCATACATGAAAATACATACAGCAACAATTGGCTATTAACGCTTTGGAGAATAATATACGTACCAAACGTCTCTCCGAACAGCCGTAGATGTTTTCAGTTTGATGTTTGCAGTGTGTAGGTTGGGTCATCTCAAACCTTTAATTCCCCTCACGTGTTTCATGCGATGCTTAGAGTAAGTGGAAGACGTCTGTTTAGAAACAAAATATACAGGGTCTATCAAAAAGAATCATCGGATTTGACACGTCTATATTTCGAAAACTAATAAACATATGCAATGAATTTTGTTTTTGATGAACAGGAAACTCAGTTTTTTTTTCGTACCTTTTCATTGATGTTCAATATGCTCCCCCTTGAGATGCACGGCCTATGTCAATTCTTTCTTTCTTTTCCTACCACATTTATCCCGCACTGTGCGCAGGGTCAGCAGGGTTAAGTACGGAATTGGCATGGTTAATTGTAAGGGGTGGCCGGATGCCCTCCCTCCCTCCACCCCATACCCCCCGGGAGGGAATTAGTGTACCCCAGCTGTCTGCGTCTAGTGTAAATCGTGAAAGAGTGTTAATGTGTTTCAAATGTCTGCGGGTCGTGTAACTGAGTCGGGACGTGGGGACCAGCCCGGTATTCACCTAGCAGGATGTGGAAAAACCCCTAAAAACCATATCCAGGCTGGCCGGCACACCGGCCGTCGACGTTAATCCGACAGGCGGATTCGATGCGGGGCCGGCGCGCCTACCCGAGTCCAGGAAGCAGCGCGTTAGCGCTCACGGATACCCTGGGGGGTTCACGGCCAACGTCAATGGGGTATTCATATTGTTCCCACACTGCAGCGAGCATGTCACGAGTTACAGCTTCCACAGCTGCTGTTGTGCGATGTCTCAGTTCATTCATTTTTGTTGGTAACGGAGGCACGTAAACACAGTCTTTTATAAACCCCCACAAGAAATAACCACATACATCCACGTCTGGTGACCTTGGAGGCCAGTAATGCAAGGGTGAATCATTTGGTCCAGTGCAACCGGTCCATCGTTCAGTAATCCTTTGATTTGAAAATTCCCGCACTTCCAGATGGCAGTGTGGCGGTGCCCCATCCTGTTGGTAAATGAAGTCGTTCGAATCTGTCTCCAACTGCGGGAAAAGAAATTTCTCAAGCATATTAAGATACGTGTTCTCGGCAAAGAAAAATGGACCGTACACCTTATCTCAAATAACATAAGTTATTTTTTGAAATTAGATGATTCCTTTTGATGAACCGTGTAAACCTCGAGAGTTTGCCCTTTTCCACAGTACGTTGTTCATGCAAATATCTCGAATAATATAATAGTTACGTTTTTTTTAAATGGGACGATTCTTTTTGGTACACTCTTTTTACTTTAATTTGAATTTTCTGTGCTCATTCGCCCGAGCGGTCCGAAATTAGTCCGGAGCGATATTCATTTTAAAGATGTGTCGTTATAAAACAAGTGGAGTCCCACCACGCCCGCACTTGCATAGTGACCGTCACGTAAAGTTCTACTGTCGCTTCTGCGAAAGGGTTAGTATTTATATCGAGAAGTCACATGAGGCTGAAATGTATTGGTGGTACACTTGATGCGACCACCCACCGATATGGAGCCATGTAGTACAGGGTAGCGCACGAAAAACCGACCCAAAGGTTACTCACTAATTGTTACCCGTCACGAATAGATGCAACAAGATATAGATAATATTCTGACAATAAAGAGTAACTGACAATAGAAAACGTAGTCGCAACTGTTCCGAAAAAATAAATGACAATTGGTCGGCGACAATGTGCAGTCTAGTAGTCGGGGCCGGTTTTTCGCGCGCCGTTCTGTGAATAATAGAAAGCGGTTGAAGAACAGCGGTTTTAGGACAGAGAGAAAAAAGGCCACGTCAGATGCCATACGAAAAAACCTCTGCGGCTTTCTGGGCTGGTAGTGGGCTTCAAATGGCTCTGAGCACTATGGGACTTAACATCTGAGGTCATCAGTCCCCTAGAACTTAGAACTACATAAACCTAACTAACCTAAGGACATCACACACATCCATGCCCGTGGCAGGATTCGAACCTGCGACCGTAGCAGTCGCGCGGTTCCAGAGTGAAGCGCCTAGAACCGCTCGGTCACCACGGCAGGCTGTTACAGCATCTTGTACTGAATCATTCATACTGTACCATCAATAAAAGTAAAATCAGACATTACCATAATGCGTCACTGTCGTGAAGGGAAAATGAGTTTCTGCTGTTGAGTAATCTTACTACTCTGCCCATTATAACTTTAAAAAAAATTAGATAATAGGGCATACAAGCTGCTACAATAATTCTGCCTTGGCTGATGCCTATCGTTTCGTTGGAAACTGGTAGCAGATAAATATTTGTTTTGTCAGCAGCTCGTGGTAGTACGTAAATGACTGTCTGTAAATACCAGGAAGTGTTGAAAAGAAATGCCTCTGAATTTTTTTATGTGAAAACTCGTAAAGCTTTTGAAATAAAAGAAACTTTACTAATATTCTAAATCTTTATTCCTCCTGTCTGCGTATTTATTTTTCAATGTAGTCACCCTCGCTACGAACATATTTCTCCGATCGAGAAACCAGTTTTTTGATTTCGTCACTGTAGAATGTTTGGCTACATTAACGTAACCAGAACCTCACATCTGCTTGCACCGCTTCATACTATCGAAGTGGAGTCCTCGAAGGTCTTCTTTAAGTTTTGGAAACAGATGGAGATGGGATGGGTTCAAGTCGGGTCTGTTGAAGGATGATCGATGACAGAGAACCCAAAGCGTCAGATTCTTGCAGATTTCGGACCGGTCGTGTGTGTTCTGCCAGAGCCGGCCGCTGGTGGCCGAGCGGTTCTGGCGCTACAGTCTGGAACCGCGCGACCGCTACGGTCGCAGGTTCGAATCCTGCCTCGGGCATGGATGTGTGTGTTGTCCTTAGGTTAGTTAGGTTTAAATAGTTCTAAGTTCTAGGGGACTTATGACCTCAGCTGTTGAGTCCCATAGTGCTCAGAGCCATTTGTTCTGCCAGAACATTGTAATGCTGAGAGAGAGGGTGCTCGACGTGCGGACCAACTCTTATAATTCGTGCTCTCAGTTTTCAGAAACTCGATTACGGTACTCCTGTCACACAGCGACGTAGTTGCGTTACACACCGCCATGTTACACGCTACAATTTGCAGCCCCCTGTCGGCAGAGGGTTTCAATTTGCATCAACAGAGCGGGAAATTTGACCGAGTAATACGCATGACATGTAATAGCTCAACCGATATTGAGACCAGAATAAAAAATTCGAGGGCATTACATTTCAACTCGCCGTCGTACTTGTTAGCTTTGGAGCACAACCCGCACAAAATATAATAAGGGATTAAGGCCTTAAGAAGTTCTCAGGGATTCCAACGTATTGTTTGCGTTACCGTAACAGCTACACATTCCTGTGAATGTAACGTCGTCTCTCTAAATTGCACAAGGAGTTAAATTCTGATTTGCACCAGATTCGTGGGCTTTTATCAGACCAACTGCGAAAATTTTGTTTACACAACGGGTCTAGTGGAAATGAGGTACGACGTCTGTTCTAAAAAATTCTGGAACATTCGTTGTTCTCTCCAATGGTATGTTGGAGTGAAATACGGATAGCATCCCTGCACACGCCTGTGTTTAATTTGTAGCTGACGGAAGTTTCATTGTTGTATGACTGTTAGTTATTGTTCAGTGCCGTATTGAGTAGAAAGTTGTACAGCACAGTTTGCGAATTTCAAGATGGCAGAGTTACAGGAGCAACGCGTCTCCATTGAATTTTGCGTGAAACTCAAGAAAACCTTTACGGAGAGACACCAAATTATGCAGGAAGCCTAGGGTGATGAGTGTTCAAGCCGCACTCGGTGTGACAAATGGTCACAAAGTTAAAATAAATAAATAAATAAAAGGCCGGACGGAAGTTAAATCAGACTCTCCTCCAGGACGCCCTTCGACGTCCACCGTCGACGCTCACGCCAGGAACGTCAACGAAATTGTGCGTTTCAGACGAAGACTGACTGTCCGAGAGATTGTAGAGGAATACAACATTTGAGTTGGATCATGTCATGAAATCCTCACGCAGCGTCTTGGAATGCGTCGCGTTGCCATCAAGTCCGTCCCACATCTCACGAGTGAAGACCAGGAAGACCTTAACCTCGCAATCTGTGAAGAACTTGTGGATCGCGCATTTGAGAACGTGATGTTCCATAAGAGAATCGTAACTGGTGTTGAGACGTGGGTCTACGGTTATGATGTGGAGACTAAGGTTCAATCTTCGCAATGGGTCGGGAAAGCTTCTCCAAGATCAAAAAAAGTTCGTCAGTTCAGGTCAAAAGTCAAAGCCATGCTGCTAGTTTTCTTTGAGTTTAAAGGATTAGTTGATAATGAACTCGTGCCACAGGGACAAACTGTTAATCGATGGTACTATCGACAGGTGTTGCGACACCTGTGAGAAAATGTGAGAAGGAAACTAACCGAAATGCGGCGAGACAATTCGTGGCTCTTGCATGACGATAACGCACCCGCAACTTCACCCCTGTTGGTGCCTGACTGTCGCACAAGAAATCACTGTGCTGCCTCATCCTCTGTACTTTCCAGACCTGGCCTCTGCGGACTTCTTTTATTTCCAAAGTTGAAAACCGCGCTTAAAGGACGAAGATTTGCAATGATAGACGAAATAAAACTCGCAGACGGCGCTTCCCTCAATCAAGCAAAAGTCGTACCAAGACTGCTTCCGGAAGTGGAAACGGCGTTGGGTGCGGTGTATCAGTTGTGGAGGAGAGTATTTCTATGGATACCGTGCACAATAGGTAAAAGGTAAGCGAAGAAAAATATTGTGGACAGAGTTCTGGAATTTTTTGAACAGGGCTCGTATACAACTGCACGAAATAACAGCATTTTTGAGACACTTTACGGAGACTGTTGATATCTTAAAAACTGTGTTGTTTTACGTTGAGCAACCATAATTTTGTACTGGTGAACCTATTTTCCGAAAGTTCTGGGCTCACTAAAAGCTAGTCTCCCGACCAGAAACTTTTGCATGATGTGGACTGTTAATCCACCGACGAAAACCTCCCAGTCTAACAGTCAGAGAAATGTTCTGATGGGGGCATAAAAGCGAATGAAAAAGGATGGGCAGGAGGGGGGGGGGGGGGGCGGGTTGTGAGTGGCAGGGAGTAGGAGTAGCCGCAGTCCTCTCGCCTCTTTACTGGCGGCGCTGTTTCTGACCAAAGAGTGGGGGGCTTTATTGCGTGTAACAGTGGCTATGTTGTAATTAATCTGAGCCGTTTGTCTGGGCGTTATACTTAGGCCGCAATACAAACCTGATATTATACTCGTATGTCTTTTATCACACTCCCCGCGCAAGGTAAGAACTGCATTGACAATCTAGGGGAGGGCCGTTCAGATTCACGTCCAGCACTTGGTTTAGCGTGGTTATTAAATCGCTTGGGGTTAACTCTGGGATGGTTCCTTAGAAAATTGCCTGGCCCCATCCTTCCCCATGCTTTTCCAAACTGAACTCGTTCTCTTTCCGTGTCGTCGACTGGACTTAAATTCCAGATGTTTCTCTTTCTAACGTATGCAACGGAGCAGTCTTATTGGATCATATCGAATGATGTTCAAATCACCGTCCTGTATGACAGATTTAGATT
The DNA here is from genome assembly GCF_023898315.1 of Schistocerca nitens. Classification (NCBI taxonomy): domain Eukaryota; kingdom Metazoa; phylum Arthropoda; class Insecta; order Orthoptera; family Acrididae; genus Schistocerca; species Schistocerca nitens. The sequence continues at coordinate 1,218,415,417 of NC_064614.1, read as the reverse complement.
TTCGTGGGTTTTCAGTCACTTGAGGCGACTGCTGGGCTGTACTCATCACCATCCAGAACATGTTTTTTTTTCCCAAATTGAGCTTTGTCTAATTCGTTAATATCAGCAACAAATTTGAAGGCTACCAGCTATTTTGTCGCAACCCATCCTAAGAGTGCATCATTCAACGGTATGTTTTTAAAAACATTTATTCGCACACGAAATTCTCAAGTCAACTTTGATCAGTACTGTTGCTAAAAAGTTTAATCTGAGTTTGTCTGGCCAGTCGCGGGTGGCCGGGCTGTTCTAGGCGCTACAGTCTGGAACCGCGTGACCGCTGCGGTCGCAGGTTCGAATCCTGCCTCGGGCATGGATATGTGTGATGTTCTTAGGTTAGTTAGGTTTAAGTAGTTCTAAGTTCTAGGGGACTTATGACCTCAGCAGTTGAGTCCCATAGTGCTCAGAGCCATTTGAACCATTTTTGAGTTTGTCTGAAACGCAATTTAACAGAAAAAACTCTGACACCTGACACCTGGCATTTGGAGTATTGTCTTCCGTAAATAACTGAGTGAGGTAGGCAATTAGTACAAACACTTGACTGCTTGATACCGTGTTGTTCGGCGTTTGGAACGCAGTTCTGCAGCGATTAGGCCTTCACGTGGCATGGACTCGGTAACTAGTTAGTAGATTTGTGGACGCATGTCACCCCCAAATGTCTGCGTGCAGGTCACACAATTCCCTTAAAGTCTGGCCGGTGATTTGTTAGCACGGAGGTGGTCCATGATTGCGTCCCAAATGCGCTCTACGTGGTTCAGATTAGGCGAGTTTGGTGGCCAAGACATCGGAACGAGAGTTCAATATCATCGAATCAGTTAACGTAGAGGAAGGTATCAGTGATCATAAGGCTGTGATAGCATCTGTGGCAACTGGTCTGACAACAAAAGTTAAGAAGGTATTTTTGTTTAGCAAGAGTGATAGGATACATCTTTCAGAGTATCTGCGCTGTCAGAATAAAATATTCGTTGATGAGGGCGAAGATATGGAAAACAAATGGAAAAAATTCAAAGAAATTGTGCAATATGCCCTAGAGAACTATGTTCCGAGTGAGGCCTTAAGGGACGGGAAAGACCCACCACGGTTTAATAGCCGTGTTAGAAAACTGCTACGTACACAAAGGGAACTTCATCTCAGATTCAGGAGAAGTAAAAACCTACCTGACGAACAAAAGCTGAACGAAGCGAAAATGAACGTAAGGAGAGCAGTGAGAGAAGCGTTCAATGACTGTGAAAGTAAAACTTTGTCAGTCGATCTGATTAAAAGCCGTACGAGGTTTTGGTCGTATGTAAAATCAGTACGTGGGTCAAAATCACCTGTTCATTCACTAAGTGACCACACTGGCACCGAAACGGAAGTTAGAAGGCCGAAATACTGAATTCGATCTTTCGAAGGTCGTAACACGGTCCCCCCTTTCAGTCATCGTACGAATGTCGAAATGGTAAATTTTGAGATAACTCATCGCGGAATAAAAAAAACGACTGTAATCGCTTAGTAGTGGAAAGGCGTCAACGCCAGATGAGATACGTATAAGATTACGCAAAAGAGCTTGCTTCCCTTCTAGCAGTAATTTATCGTAGATCGGTTGAGAAACGAAGGGTACCTAGCGACTGGAAGAAAGCGCAGCTCATTCCCGTTTTTAAGGAGGGCCGTAGGACGGATGCACACAATTGTAGACATATATCTGTTGTAGACGTCAACCTATTGTAGATTTATGGAACATGTTTTATGCTCAAGAATTCTGACGTTTTTGAAGAATGAATCTCTTCTACAAAAGTCTGTTCCGCAAACAGGGATACTGCGAAACTCAGCTCGCTCTGTCCCTCCACGACACTCAGGTTGATGCCGTGTTCCTTCACTTCAGGAAGGCACTTAACACCGTCCCGCACTGTCGTTTAGTGAAAAAATAAAAGCTTATCGTGTATCGGACCAGATTTGCGACTGCATTGAAGACTTCCTTGCAGACAGAACCCAACACACCGCTCTTAACGGAACAAAATCGACTGATCTAAAGCTTATTTCCCGAGTACCCCAAAGAAGTGTGATAGGACCGTTACTCTTCACAATACACTTAAATTACCCAGTAGAAAGCGTCGGATACTCTCTAAAGCTGTTCGCAGATGATGCGGTTGTCTATAACAAAGTGGCAGCGCCAGAAGATAGTAACGATTTGTAGAACGACCTCCAGAGAATTGATGAATGGTGCAACCTCTGAGCCGGCCGCTGGTGGCCGAGCGGTTCTGGCGCTACAGTCTGGAACCGCGCGACCGCTACGGTCGCAGGTTCGAATCCTGCCTCGGGCATGGATGTTTGTGTTGTCCTTAGGTTAGTTAGGTTTAAGTAGTTCTAAGTTCTAGGGGACTTATGACCTCAGCAGTTGAGTCCCATAGTGCTCAGAACCATTTTTGCAACCTCTGGCAGTTGATCCTGAACGTAAATAATGTAACGCTGCGCATACATAGCAAAGGAAACCGACTACTTTATAGCTACGCTATTGATGACGAATCGCAGGAAACAGTATCTGCCGTAAAATACTTACGAGTAACTATGCAGACCGAACACTTAAAACAGATAGTGGGAAAAGCAGATGCGGGCCTCAAACTCATACGAAGAATCTTAAGGCAATGTAACCCATCCACAAGAGAAGTGGCTTATAAGGCGCTTGTTCGACGGATTCTTGAGTACTGTTCATCTGTCTGGGATCCCTACAAGGTAGAACTGATAGAAGAGACAGAGAAGATCCAACGAAGAGCGGCCCGTTTCGTTACGGGATCGTTTAGTCGTCACGAGTGAGTGCCCCATGGAGATGTTCAACAAACTCCATTGGCAGACGTTACAAGAGAGGCGTTGTGCATCACGGAGAGATTTACTATTGAAATTTCGAGAGAGCACTTTCCGGGAAGAGTCGGACAACATATTACTACCTCCCACATAGTCTGATGTAATGACTGTGAGGAGAAAGTTCGAGAAATTGGAGCCAGTACGGAGCCTTACAGACAATCATTCTGCCCATGCCCTGTTCGCGACTGGAAGAGAGTTGGAGGACTCAGTCAGTGGTGCAAAAAGTACCCTCCGCCCCACACCATTACGTAGTTTGCGGAGTATGATGTACGAGGGTTGCTCAAAAAGAAATGCACACTATTTTTTTAAAAATCCATCTTTTATTCTACATGTTTGAAAGGTTTACAGTGTGTAGATACATCCTTTAGGAAAAATATTTTCATTTCCCCCATAATTTCCATCCCTCTCAACTCCCTTATGCCATTTTGGAACCAGCGCCTGTATACCCGCACGGTAAAATTCTGGACCAAGCTGTTGGATTCACTGTTTCGCAATGTGCATTAATGCGTCATCATCTTCAAACCTTGTTCCACGAAGAGTGTCTTTCAGTTTCCCAAAGAGATGATAGTGACATGGAGCCAGGTCAGGACTGTAAGGCGGGAGTTTCAGTGTCTTTCTTCCGAGTTTTGTGATCGCACCCATGGTTTTTGGACTGACATGTGGCCGTGCATTGTCGTGCAACAGCAAAACATCCCGCTTTTGCCGATGTGGTCGAACACGACTCAGTCGAGCTTGAAGTTTCTTCAGTGTCGTCACATAGACATCAGAATTTATGGTGGTTCCACTTGGCATGATGTTCACAAGCAAGAGTCCTTCGGAATCGAAAAACACCGTAGCCATAACTTTTCAAGCAGGTGTAGTTTCGAATTTTTTTTCCGTGGGTGAATTTGCATGATGCCACTCCATTGATTGCCTCTTCGTCTCTGCTGAAAAATGATGGAGCCATTTTTCATCACCTTTCACAGTTCTTCCAAGAAATTCATCTCCTCCATTCTCGTACTGTTCCAAAAGTTCGCTGCATACCGTTTTCTTGTTTCTTTGTGAACCACTGTCAACATCCTGGGAATCCAGCTAGCACATACCTTTTTTAATGCCAACACTTTCAGTATTCTGCAAACACTTCCTTCCCCTATCCCATCGTAGCGTGACAATACGTTCACTGTGATGCGTCTGTCAGCAGTCACCAATTCGTTAACTATCTGCACATTACCTGCAGTGTGTGCAGTACGAGGCCTGCCGCTGCGAGGACAATTCTCAATATTGCCGTGCCCGCTTTCATCACGTAACCTGCTTGCCCACCGACTAATTGTACTGCGATCGACAGCAGCATCTCCATACACCTTTTTCAACCTCTTGTGGATGTTTCCCACTGTCTAGTTTTCACAGCACAGGAATTCGATGACAGCACGTTGCTTCTGACGAACGTGAAGTGTAGCAGCCGCCTTGAAGACATGCTGTGACGGCGCCACTCACGGAAACAGGTTTGAACTAAGTTTGAAAACAAGCGGAAAGGATGTATCTACACACTGTAAAACTTTCCCACATGCAGAATGAAAACTGTATTTTACAAAAATAGTGTGCGTTTCTTTTGGAATGACCCTCGTAGATGTAGATACCTCTGAAGCCAGTGTAGCACGATTGTGGCCTTGTGACACGGACAGTTACACTGCTGCAAGATGCCATCGCCGTCGGGGAAGACATCAAGCATGAAGTGATGCAGGCGATCCTCATTAATGTTCACGTAGACCACAGCTCTCGTGGTGAACCCAGTTACCACTAAAGGTGCCATGGAAGCCCAAGTGAAAGTCACACATAGCAGAGTACTGATCCTGCAGGCCTGCGCCTTTGGCGCGCTGCGTGTTTCGAAAAGCTGTTCGCATGGATGACGCCGTATCCGAACGCGTCCATCGACCTTGTGTAAAAAGAACCGTGATTAATCCGACCAGGCGACACAATTCCGCTGTTCTACGGTCCAGTGTCGATGGCCATGTGCCCACTCCAGTAGATACTGACGACCTCAGTGGGTCAACATGGGAACACACAGAGTTCATTTACTACGGAGTCCCGTGCTCAACGGTATGCGCTAAACTAAGTGCACCGAAACACTTGTACCCAGGCCACCATTGTACTATATTGCCAGATGTGCCTATCCTGCTTTACACAGGGTGCAGCCTCCGATTTCCACGTTGTGAGATTAGACGAGAACATCAAACACTCTCCCGGCTGCTCGCGGCTTCACCGTCCTCCAACCAATTTGCAGAAACGCTAACAACAGGTGCACACATGTGATTCTTCAGTTTCTCCCGGCGTATTTGTTGCTCGAACAGTCCACGGGTATACTGCCGGTTCATAGTGTCCAATGGGCACAATATTTCGGCGATCAGACATGTCGCCATCGTCAGGTGCGCTGACGAACTGAGCTCCTGAGGGCGCACCTGACGATGGCGACATGTCTAATCGCCGAAATATTGTGCCCATTGGACACTATGAACCGGCAGTATACCCGTGGACTGTTGGAAGCGTACACATGTTTATAGCACATTTTCGGTTTATTTTCACGTGTACAATCAGCCCACAAATTATGTGACATTCCTCCGAATCACCCTGTATATTCTCAGGTGCCGATCGTTCAGATTAAATCGGTGATGAATGTGGCAACCTTCGATTCCCGGCGGGGTCAGGAATTTTCTCTGCCTCGTGATGGCTGGGTGTTGTGTGCTGTCCTTAGGTTAGTTAGGTTTAAGTAGTTCTAAGTTCTAGGGGACTGATGACCATAGCTGATAAGTCCCATAGTGCTCAGAGCCATTTGAACCATGTGGCAACCACGCCGTAATTGCTTCGCTTTTCACGAATTAAATTCCCTTTTCGGTACTACCTGCAGCGATACTGGCACAATCGGTCAGTTTGGTGTCACGCGATCGCTTGCGGGGCACAGCCTGGCGGGCCGACACACGTCGATTGCTACTGACCTCGTGAATCGAGCCATCAAACTTTCATGAGCAGCTATCTGCCATCGATTAGCGGCAGCCGGTCGAGAGCAACATTGCCCTCCAACACGAACTCGCAGGTCAGCAGCGGCCGGCGGAGGTCGCGCCACAAATCAGTGACATCCTGCTCGCTCCCAAGGGCTGTACTTACTGCTGCAGTCTGTAACAAGGCGTCCACATCCACACTCGGCATCACCGTAAGGCGCGGGCTGGAGGGTACTTTGTGAACCACTGCCTTTCCTCCTGCCAGTGGAGTTGGCTGTGCATCTCCGCGACGCTTTCGCGGCTACTTAATGAACCTGTAACGAAAAGTGCTGCTCTTCTTTCGATCTATTCTACTGCCTTTATCAATCCTGCCTGGTATGGATCCCATACTGACGAGCAGTACTCAAGCATTGTTCGGACGAGTCTTTTGTAAACTCCTTCCTTTGCTGATGGACCGCGTTTCATGAGGATCCTTCCACAGAACCTCCGTCTGGCATCTGCTTCACCTGCAATTAGTGTAGTTTATTTTTAAATCACTCCGTACGCATACTTCTAGACATTTTATGGAAATAGTTGCTTCTAGTGATTGTTGTGCAATCGTGTAATCATACAATAATGTGTCTTTCTCCCTATCACATGCGCAGCACGTAGATTTGTTTATGTTGAAGTTGACTTTCCGTTCCCTGCACCACTCGCCGATCCTCTGCGGGTCTTCCTGCCTTTCGCTACAATTTTCTAGCGCCCCGATTTCTCTCTATACAACCGAATCACCCGCGGAAAGCTCATGGAGCTTCCGATGTTACTTAATATGTCGTCTATATATATTGCGAAAAGCAATGGACCTCTAATACTGCCATGGGCAACGTCCGAGGTTGTCCATTATAATTATCCGGGCTGTTACGCCGTGGTCGGTTGATGAATTCTGAATGAACAGTTTTATGAGCAAACGGATGGCGTGGCTATGGGAAGCCCCCTAAGTCCCGTAATTGCAAACTTCTTTATGGACAAATTCGAAGAACAGGCCTTAGGTACTGCCAGCAAAAAACCAAATGTATGGTTCCGATACGTGGATGACACGTTTGTACTGTGGAGACATGGTAGGGAGGAACTAAGCCGGTTCCACGAACATCTGAACAGTATAAACTCGAGAATTCAGTTTACAATGGAAGAGGAGGTAGACGGCAAGTTACATTTCTTCGATGCGCTTGTTTTTAGAAACGAAAATGGTAGTTTGGGCCACTCAGTATACCGCAAACCCACGCACTCGGACCGTTATTTGCACCGGGATTCGAACCACCACCCACAACAGAAGCGGGGTGTTATCAAGACGTTAACGGACAGAGCTAGAAATATTTGTGAATCTGAGTTGCTCGACGCTGAGATGCAACATCTCCACAATGCACTAATGAAGAACGGATATTCGTCCGCCGAAATAAAACGTGCTTCGAGGCAGCCACGCAGAAATCATACTGACGTACAGGCTACTGCAAAATCTAAGGTTTTCCTGCCGTTTGTTAAAAATGTAACGGAAAGAATAGCGAGGATCTTGACGAAGCGGAATATTACCGTAATTTACAAGCCCGCCAGGAAGATACAGGAATACCTTAAGCCTGCCAAGGACGCTCGCAAACCACTGGAAAAAGCTGGAGTGTATAGGATCCCATGCAGCTGCGGTGATGTTTATGTGGGTACCACTAAAAGAACTGTTTCTAAACGTTTGGAAGAGCATAAGGGAAATTGTAGAAGAGGAGAAACGGAACGATCAGCTGTTGCGGAGCATGCTTTCCAGCCAGGGAACCACAATATTCGTTTCGAGGAGACGCAAGTACTAGCGGCCACAAGCGGATATTACGAAAGGCTCTACAGGGAGGCAATCGCAACACCCAAATAATTTCAATCGAAAGGAGAGGGTGTGAAATTAAACGGTATATGGATGCCGGTGTTAAAGAAGATGTGTACCACCCGTCCACTACTGGGTGATGGCAACGGCGATCGACGGCGACGGGCAGCGGCCAATTGCACTGACGTTTTCAAAACACGTGACGTCACGCCGCGGCGTGGGAGCGCGCGGACACGGAATTTAGCGGCAGTTAGTAGCGAGCCAGTGGGTGTGTTGGACCCTCCATTGAGCTACAGACCCCGTTGAAGATGTCTCCCGCAGTCGGAGACGAAACGTTGGGAATCGACACAGAATTCATCAAGCGACCACGGCATAACAGCCCGGATAATTATAATGGACATGATATTTCCGGCCGTGAAAGTCTACATTTTAGTAACGTCCGAGGTTGTTTTACGTCTGAAGGCTTCCCTTTGTTGACAGTGACATGGTGTACTCTGTTTCCTAAAAAGTAGTCAATCCTGTCACGCCAGTTGGTCTGATATCCTCCATGCTCGTGTTTTATTCATTAGACGGAGCGCGGAACTGTACTGAATGTTTTTCGGAAGTCAAGGAACACTGCATCTACACCATTTGATCAAAAGTATCCGGACACCTGGTTGAAAATGACTTAACAAGTTGGTGGCGCCCTCCATCGGTAATGCTGGAATTCAGTATGGTGTTGGCCCACCATTAGCCTTGATGACAGCTTCCACTCTCGCAGGCATACGTTCAATCAGGTGTTGGAAGGTTTCTTGGGGAATGGCGGCCCATTCTTCACGGAGTGCTGCACTAAGGACAGGTATCGATGTCGGTCGGTGAGGCCTGGCTCCAAAACATCCCAATGATGCTCTATAGGATTCATGTCACGATCCTATACATCCATTACAAGGATGTTATTTTCGTGTAACCACTCCGCCACAGGCCGTGCATTATGAACAGGTGCTCGATCGTGTTGAAAGATGCAATCGCCATCCCAGAATTGCTTTTCAACAGTGTGAGACAAGAAGCTGCTTAAAACATGAATATAGGCCTGTGCTGATAGTGCCATGCAAAACAAGAAGGGGTGCAAGCAACCTCCATGAAAAACACGACCACACCATAACAACACCACCGCCTCCGCAATTTACTGTTGGCACCACACACGCTGGCAGATGACGTTCACCGGGCGTTCGCAATACGCACACCCTGCCGTCGGATCGCCTCATTGTGTACCGTGATTCGTCACTCCACTCAACGTTGTTCCACTGTCCAGTCGCTCAGTGTTTCCGCGCCTTACACCAAGCGAGTCGTTTCGGTGTGATATGTGGCTTATGAGCAGCCGCTCGACCATGAAATCCAAGTTTCTCACCTCCCGCCTAAGTGCCCTAGTACTTGCAGTGGATTCTGATGCAGTTTGGCATTCCTGTGTGATGGTTTGGATGCATGTCTGCCTATTACACATTATGACCCTGTTCAACTTTCGGCGGCCTCTGTCAGTCAACAGACGATGTCGGCCTGTAGGCTTTTGTGCTGTACGCGTCCCTTTACGTTTCCACTTCACTATCACATCGGAAACAGTGGACCTAGGGATGTTTAGGAGTGTGGCAATCTCGCGTGCAGACGTATAACACAAGTGACACCCAATCACCTGACCACGTTCGAAGTCCGTGAGTTCCGCAGTACGTCCCATTCTGCTCTCTCAGGATGTCTAATGACTACTGAGGTCGCTGATATGGAGTACCTGGCAGTAGGCGGCAGCACAATGCACCTAATATGAAAAACGTATGTTTTGGGGGGTGTCCGAATACTTTTGGTCACATAGTTTACCTGGGCGTCGGTGTATAGTGCTTTCTGCGTCTCGAGGACGAACAGAGCGACGTGGGTTTTACGCAGTCGTTGTTTTCGGAACTCATGTTGATTCCTGGGGAGAGGATATTCGGTCTTCAGAAATATTATAATAAGGGAGCATAACACATATTCAAAAATTGCACAACAGGCCGAAGTCAGAGATATAGGCTCAAGGTTTTGTGCGTCTGATCGCCGACCCTTCTTACAGACGGAAATGACCTGCAGTCATTAAATTAGAGCGCTTCGCTCCACCAACAACGTGCGGTAGCGTGCACTGCTGCTAGAAGACGGGTAAGTCTTTCGTATACTCTGTGTAGAATAGTATTGGTTTCCCGCCAGGTCCAGTGGCCTTATCTTTGTTAAGCGATTTCAGTTGATTTTTGGCCCATGGTGAGTTATTTCGGTGTGTCATTTCGACGTTCGTACTGTGATTTAGAGGAGGAAGTACAGTGGTATCTTCCTGTCTCGGAATATCACGTTTAGTATTTCGGTTTTATCTCTGTGATCCTCCGTTTCGATGCTGTTATCGTTACACAGTGTCTGGACGGGTGGCTTCGAGCGGTTCTCTGATTTTACCTTAAGACCAAAACTCCAGAATGAAATTTTCACTCTGCAGCGGAGTGTGCTCTGGTATGAAACTTCCTGTCAGATTAAAACCGTATGCCGGACCGAGAACTCGGGACCTTTATCTTTCGCGGGCGAGTGCTCTACCAACTGAGCTACCCAAGCACTACTCACTCCCCGTCCTCACAGCTTTACTTAAACCAGTACCTCGTTTGCTACTTTGCAAGACTAGCGCTCCTGGAAGAATGAACATTGCGGAGACTTGGCTTAACCACAGCGTGGGGGATGTTTCCAGAATGAAATTTTCGCTCTGCAGCGGAGTGTGCTTTGATATGAAACTTCCTGGCAGAAGGTAGGAAACGAGGTACTGGCGGAAGTAAAGATATGGGGACGGGTCGTGATTCGTGCTTGGGTAGCTCTGTTGGTAGAGCACTTGCTTGCGAAAGGCAAAGGTCCCGAGTTCGAGTCTCGTTCCGGCACACGGTTTTAATCTGCCAGCAAGTTTCAAGACCAAAACCGCTTAGGATTTTCTGTCGACACAGCTGTTCAAACTACATACCTAGCGCACAGTTCTCGTAGGATTAGTGCACACGTATTGTACGTGCGAGATTACTTTTTGGAGACCGAACAAATCATATATAGGAACCAACATTTCCTGTGTCTATTCGTGAGACAGTCTGTAGACAGTACATAAGGGAGTTTCTTTCAGCCGTTTGCGCTTACGTTGGGCGGAGTCAGTTTTTCTGTTGTTTCGTTCTTTGTGAAGGGTCTTTTGTCTTCTGCGTTGCCTCATTCTATTTATCGTGATTATGTGGTTCCGCTCTGTGGCCTCAGGAGTCTTTAGGATTGATTGTTGGCGGCAGGTGTGGGCAGCTAATGAATGCGAGCCTTTCTCTGGCTGAATTGTTCTCTGCAGCCCGTGAGGCCGCAAGATCATCAACGCAGGCCAGCGTTCAACACAGCTTGTAATTTCCTACAACCCTTCCACGTTTTGATGCTTCTTTATTCTCCGAAAATTGCCTGAGAAGTTTGGATATGCGTATAAGAAAAAAATATAAATGCCTTTAGTGAAATGTTGCTGGGTCAGCGCCTGAAGAGCTCTCCAGTGGGGAATGTGTCGCGAAGAGCAGCAGTGGGCGAACAGATTTAGTGGAAGATCGTGACTTATTCTGCCACAAGGGTTTTTTATCAGTTGATCTGAATTCGCTAATATGAATGGCGTCAGTGAGTATGATAATAGTGAAGATGCTATGACAACACACACACACACACACACACACACACACACACACACACACTAGGGCGGACGGACATCGCTTATTCCAACGGCCTCGCCAGAATAGGACAGTTGATTTTTTAAAATATCTGAAGTCCGATATATCGATATTTAAACAAAAATGTGATTATCATCTCTCCATATATCGATAATTGGCGTAAAAAGTACGACGAACCCGGCTATAAGAATATTGGCTGCACATTGTAAATATACTGCCGGTCTTACAGTTGTATATTTAAGTATTAAGTTAGTATTAGATATTCTGTAAATCAACAAGCTATCAGTCTGCCTATCCTCCTTAGAGCAAGAATTGAAAGGAAAACGATGCACGTCCACGCATGGCAATAACAACTTTCCTAACAACGGTAACTGCAGGTAAGTGGCAGAATGAAAGGTGTCTCATGGGTGCATCGTTCGCTTTCGTCACGTATCGGATTTGAACGGAACACTTCGTTTTGACTTCCTTGTTTTTTTCATTTCTGCCAATGCCAGCGAACTAGTAGTTGTAGTGTCAAAATTGCGTGGTGAAGCTGAACGTCGCGGTTTCTCTTGATACCGCCGAGCGCCGATTGCGTCAGCATTTCCCCTCACACGTCTCCGCCCAATGTAAACACCAGACTTGTAATTTAGATTTCTTTTTATCATTTTCAGCAACTGTTTTGGAGGAATATTGATGTGAAGACTATATACTAACGCAACTCGTGTGCTGTTTTTTCAAATCGGAAGTCTTGTTATTCCATTCACACCGCCACACCCCCGTGCAATTCGTGTTCTTATTTTGTACCACATAAAGTTGCTTCACACAGTCAGAGAGAAAGATTGGACGTGATGAAATCTCGAAAAGTAGTAAGACTTCTTCACACAGTGAAAGTAAAATTACGTCCTACTACAATTTCAAAACAGTAACAAATTTAAATATTTTCCGAAAATTGTGGAGAAATGTAATAGAGTATAAAAATATCGGAACTCCATATTGCCTCTTTGATAAAAATGAGAAAATGTCGCCTATATATATACTACTGGACATTTAAATTGCTACACCAAGAAGAAATGCAGATGATAAAAGGGTATTCATTGGACAAATATATTATACTAGAACTGACATATTACATTTTCACGCAATTTGGGTGGATATATCCTGACAAATCAGTACCCAGAACAACCACCTCTGGCGGTAATAACGGCCTTGATACACCTGGGCATTGAGTCAAACAGCTTGGATGGCGTGTACACGTACAGCTGCTGAAGAAGCTTCAACACGATACCACAGTTCATCAAGAGTAGTGACTGGCCTATTGTGACGAGCCAGTTGCTCGGCCACCATTGACCACACGTTTTCAGCTGGTGAGAGATCTGGAGAATGTGCTGGCCAGGGCAGCAGTCGAACATTTTCTGTATCCAGAAAGGCCCGTACAGGACCTGCAACATGCGGTCGTGCATTATCCTGCTGAAATGTAGGGTTTCACAGGGATCGAATGAAGGGTAGATACACGGGTCGTAACACATCTGAAATGTAGCGTCCACTGTTCAAAGTACCGTCAACGCGAACAATAGGTGACCGATACGTGTAACCAATGGCATCCCATACCATCACGCCGGATGATACGCCAGTATGGCGATGACGAATACACGCTTCCAATGTGCGTTCACCGCAATGTCGCCAAACACGGATGCGGCCATCATGATGCTGTAAACAGAACCTGGATTCATCCGAAAAAATGACGTTTTGCCATTCGTGCGCCCAGATTCGTCGTTGAGTCCATCATCCCAGGCGCTCCTGTCTGTGGTGCAGCGTCAAGGGTAACCGCAGCCATGGTCTCCGAGCTGATAGTCCATGCCGCTGCAATCGTCGTCGAACTGTTCGTGCAGATGGTTGTTGTCTTGCAAACGTTCCCATCTGTTGACTCAGGGATCGAGACGTGGTTGCACGATCCGTTACAGCCATGCGGATAAGATGCCTGTCATCAAGACTGCTAGTGATACGAGGCCGTTGGGATCCAGCACGGCGTTCCGTATTACTCTCCTGAACCCACCGATGTCATATTCTGCTAACAGTCATTGGATCTGGACCAACGCGAGCAGCAATGTCGCGATACGATAAACCGCAATCGCGATAGGCTACGATCCGACCTTTATCAAAATCGGAAACGTGAGGGTACGCATTTCTCCTCCTTACACGAGGCATCACAACGTTTCACTAGGCAACGCCGGTCAACTGCTGTTTGTGTATGAGAAATCGGTTGGAAACTTTCCTCATGTCAGCACGTTCACGTTGTAGGTGTCGCCACCGGCGCCAACCTTGTGTGAATGCTCTGAAAAGCTAATAATTTGCATATCACAGCATCTTCTTCCTACGGTTAAATTTCGCGTCTGTAGCAGGTCATATTCGTGGTGTAGCAATTTTATATATATATTGCGGGAGAAATATGGATATATTGACATTTTGTTAACAGCCCTAGGTCGAAATGTATGGCCGTGGAAACAGTTGGTTTCCCTGTCACGCAGGCAACCACCGCAGCCTGCTTTACGACTTGTTTGGCTGTCGGCGCAGCCCGCAACTTGTGGAGACTGTGCTAGGGGGTGGGCGTCTCTAGGGAAGGGGAAGCACCGCCTGGCCACCTTTCTGCCTTCGTCGCAGCTGCCACAGCCTCGCTGCCAGACAAGTACGGCCAGAGAGCAGCGACATTCTCTGTTACTGTACCACAGACGTCCCTCTTAGAGATGTGCCCAGTTGCTGAAACGAGCATTATATGGTGTGTGATTCAGCGTAGCTCAGCTGAATTGCGAGGAGGGGGAGGTCGAAAATCTTTTTTTTTTTTACTGTATATATATATATACCACAATACGGTGCATGGTGGAGGGTATCCTGTATTTGTACAATGCACTCCTAGCTTGTGAATTTCAAAACAGTTGTCTCGTTATGGCCACACAGAGACCATGTCAGTCTCAAGCTTTTTATATATATATACGTGTTGATGGGCGGCCGAAAGTCTGAACTACCGCGCCCCAGAAATGTGAAAAAATGGTTCAAAGGGGTCTGAGCACTACGGGACTTAACATCTGAGGTCATCAGTCCCCTAGACTTAGAACTATTTAAACCTAACTAACCTAAGGACATCAAACACATCCATGCCCGAGGCAGGATTCGAACCTGCGACCGTAGCAGCAGCGCGGTTCCGGACTGAAGCGCCTAGAACCGCTCGGTCACAGCGGCCGGCCAGAAATGCGACTCCAGTGCCTTAACCACTGAACCACATCGTTCCGTAAACTCAAGAGCTCAGTCACTCACATTGTTGTGAGAAATGAGACAAAAGTACAGTCTTCTTGGGTTTCTCTAAACCTGCGTTCGAGCAGCTAAAGGAAGATTAGCAGACTGTACGACTTCATTTTCTCCACAGTTAACGCGCTTCCCCTGACTGTGGTATGTACGACTCAACATTTATCTATTTGGTACAACTGCTATCGTCTTTTGTTGCTTTCAGTAACGTCAAAATAAAGGAACAACAGAGGCCATGTGTACAGTACATGAATTTCGTTACTATCTAAGAACAATCGCAAAAGATATGAAGACGATTATAGGTGAACACCCCATCGACGACGAGATCACGAAAGTTGGGTTCGTAATACTGTTCGAGACGCAGCTTCATGTACTGGCCCTGTCAGACCATTCAGCACCGAGAACTCACAACAGGTGACGAAAATATGCTCTACAGGTCGTAAAAAGTGAACACTCAGTAGCAATGATCTACAACACGCCACGATAAGAGGACGTGTGGGACAAAGGGTACCATGATAAGTGATTTAAATGGTTGAGAGGTGACGCACAGGTAGGTCCAACAGCGCTCTCTTTTGTGTGACGGACAGGTCAGTGTCTGGCAACGCTCAGTCTGTGCGGAGCCGTCATATGAAGTGGAAACGTGTAACAAAGTGCCACTATGCTTCCACGATATCACAGGGCGGAATATCGGCATGTGTGTCCGTTCGAATGGGGCAGAATGATTGGCTTCCGGGAGGCAGGTCTTTCGTTCCGTGGCACTGCAGTTAGTAGAGGGCACGCCGCTTCAACAGTGAGGCGTTTGTGGAAGCAATGGAGAGAAGTGGGCCGTACACAGCGCCGACTGGAAAATACTGGACGACAATGCGACCACAGCGCGGGATGACCGCCATCTTGTCCGCTTGGCCGTAATGGACAGAACAGTTTCGTCCACAATGTTGGCGCGATGTCGGAGCACTGCAACGGATGTGGACATATCTGCGTCGGAGGTTCGACAGAGTCTTCTGTCGGCAAGACTAGTGGCACACATGCCATTGGGTCGGGTTGCGTTAGCTACATCCCACCAACGCCGCAGACTGCAATGGACACTTGACGACACTGGCGTGCTGAGTGACAAAAATAATGTTTTTGAACGAATCCCGCTTCAATTTGCCCTACGCATCCGCGTTCGATGTTGGCTTGGAGAACGCAATGGGGTAGACTGTGTTGTTGTGCGGCATAGCGGGCAGGCGCCAAGTGTCATAGCTTGGGGCGCCATTGCTAATAACACGCGATCTCGCAATCTTAGCAGCTACCGCTACATCAGTGACGTTTTACAGCCCGAGGCACTGCAGGCCGTTCCACATGCCATATTTCGGTAGGACAACGCCCGGCCGCATGTTGCGAGGAATGTGCAAGCCTTCTTTGAAGAGCGACTGTTACCAGCGCTTCCCTGGCCTGCCCGTTCGCTTGACATGTCACCCATTGAACATGTCTGGGGCCGGCCGGAGTGGCCGAGCGGTTCTAGGCGCTTCAGTCTGAAACCGCGCGACCGCTACGGTCGCAGGTTGGAATCCTGCCTCGGGCATGGATGTGTGTGATGTCCTTAGGTTAGTTAGGTTTAAGTACAGGGTTATTACAAATGATTGAAGCGATTTCACAGCTCTACAATAACTTTATTATTTGAGATATTTTCACAATGCTTTGCACACACATACAAAAACTCAAAGTTTTTTTAGGCATTCACAAATGTTCGATATGTGCCCCTTCAGTGATTCGGCAGACATCAAGCCGATAATCAAGTTCCTCCCACACTCGGAGCAGCATGTCCCCATCAATTAGTTCGAAAGCATCGTTGATGTGAGCTCGCAGTTCTGGCACGTTTCTTGGTAGAGGAGGTTTAAACACTGAATCTTTCACATAACCCCACAGAAATAAATCGCGTGGGGTTAAGTCGGGAGAGCGTGGAGGCCATGACATGAATTGCTGATCATGATCTCCACCACGACCGATTCATCGGTTTTCCAATCTCCTGTTTAAGAAATGCCGAACATCGTGATGGAAGTGCGGTGGAGCACCATCCTGTTGAAAGATGAAGTCGGCGCTGTCGGTCTCCAGTTGTGACATGAGCCAGTTTTCCAGCATGTCCAGATACACGTGTCCTGTAACGTTTTTTTCGCAGAAGAAAAAGGGGCCGTAAACTTTAAACCGTGAGATTGCACAAAACACGTTAACTTTTGGTGAATTGCGAATTTGCTGCACGAATGCGTGAGGATTCTCTACCGCCCAGATTCGCACATTGTGTCTGTTCACTTCACCATTAAGAAAAAATGTTGCTGCATCACTGAAAACAAGTTTCGCACTGAACGCATCCTCTTCCATGAGCTGTTGCAACCGCGCCGAAAATTCAAAGCGTTTGACTTTGTCATCGGGTGTCAGGGCTTGTAGCAATTGTAAACGGTAGGGCTTCTGCTTTAGTCTTTTCCGTAAGATTTTTCCAAACTGTCGGCTGTGGTACGTTTAGCTCCCTGCTTGCTTTATTCGTCGACTTCCGCGGGCTACGCGTGAAACTTGCCCGCACGCGTTCAGCCGTTTCTTCGTTCACTGCAGGCCGACCCGTTGATTTCCCCTTACAGAGGCATCCAGAAGCTTTAAACTTGGCATACCATCGCCGAATGGAGTTAGCAGTTGGTGGATCTTTGTTGAACTTCGTCCTGAAGTGTCGTTGCACTGTTATGACTGAGTGATGTGAGTGCATTTCAAGCACGACATACGCTTTCTCGGCTACTGTCGCCATTTTGTCTCACTGCGCTCTCGAGCGCTCTGGCGGCAGAAACCTGAAGTGCGGCTTCAGCCGAACAAAACTTTATGAGTTTTTCTACGTATCTGTAGTGTGTTGTGACCATATGTCAATGAATGGAGCTACAGTGAATTTATGAAATCGCTTCAATCATTTGTAATAACCCTGTAGTTCTAAATTCTAGGGGACTGATGACCTCAGATCTTAAGTCCCATAGTGCTCAGAGCCATTTTTGAACATGTCTGGGATATGGTCGGCCGGCAACTTGTTCGTTGAGGTCCTCCTGCAGCCACATTTGATACTTTGTGGACGCGCCTACAAACCGCGTGACAGAGTACTCCTCAGCAGCATATTCTGTTACCATGCCACGACTTCTAGCGGCTCTGATTACAACACATGGTGGCGCTACTCCGAACTGGATTTCCACAGTCATTGTGCATGTAGAGGTCTGTAAATCAAATCATTTGTGGAGTGTCATGTCGGTAATCGTTGAAATAAATTTCATTCCGATCACAACCTTCGGTAATGTGCTTCATTCTCCTAACGTATTCGGAAAATAAGACATTAAATAAAATCTACATGAATTAGGGTTCTTCCTGTTGCAGTTCAGTCTCTACAAAGGATACGTAGTATAATTATACTGCTTGCACACGAAATGGCAACCTGAGCTTTTGGATACCTGGGACGACAAATTCGCATAAAAGAGCTAAAAATAGAAAGCGGCACGACCATGTTAACGAGGTGCAGGACAACCAGTCGAAAGTGCAACCGGCTATTAGGAACACTTGAAGCAGTCACCGGATGGATCGCGACAGCTACGCTGTAATGCTCAAGCTTTAAAGACTAACCTCACGTCCTCTTTCTAGTATCCTGAAACAGCATAGAGTTGAAATCATGCATTTGCCTCCTGTCGGGACGTCTGTGACCCTTTGCTGTAGCTCAGGAAGCTCTTTGGCCGTCAGATGGCAGCAAAAGACAGACTTTTGTATCTATGGAGGTGGTGGTACCGCTACGTTATTCATTACTTCGTAAAGAGTTTAGGGACCCTCCTGACGTGAGAGCGACCCCATTGTGAGGATTTTTGTGCCTATAATCAAATGTGTGTGAAATCCTATGGGACTTAATTGCTAAGGTCATCAGTCCCTAAAGCTTACACACTACTTAACCTAAATTATCCTAAGGACAAACACACACACACCCATGCCCGAGGGAGGACTCGAACCCCCGCCGGGATCAGCCGCACAGTCCATGACTGCGGCGCCGCAGACCGCTCGGCTGATCCCGCGCGGCTGCCTATAATCAGCTCGATATAAGTTTTTCGTAATTGTTTCCTTAAGTGCTACTAAGTAATTTACGCCAACAGATACGATGATTATAGGCTCACGGAACGGTAACGTCCCATTGCGTTTTGTACATAAATTAAAATAAATACGTGTATGACAATGCACTAATGTGTTTTTATTGATTTGCTTATATTTTCCTCAAATTTTAAGTCTGATGGCGGGGTCAGGGATTTTCTCTGCCTCGTGATGGCTGGGTGTTGTGTGCTGTCCTTAGGTTAGTTA
The DNA here is from genome assembly GCF_023898315.1 of Schistocerca nitens. Lineage (NCBI taxonomy): Eukaryota > Metazoa > Arthropoda > Insecta > Orthoptera > Acrididae > Schistocerca > Schistocerca nitens. The sequence continues at coordinate 1,218,396,407 of NC_064614.1, read as the reverse complement.
GGTTTAAGTAGTTCTAAGTTCTAGGGGACTTATGACCACAGCAGTTGAGTCCCATAGTGCTCAGAGCCATAAGTCTGATGGTACAGTATTTTATAGTTTACGTAGGAAATGGTTAAAACTGGGTAAATACGGAAAGTAGCTCACCAGTTCACTTCGTGACGGTATGGCACATAAATGCTGAACAACCTAAATATGTTTGCGATGACGAGCTCATCAAAAGGTATTCGGCCTTTTCGAGATAGGAGTGTTTCTTTAGGGTTCCACAAAAATTGCCACTGTTTTTCACGAGTGCCGTGTGAGATCTCCGATGCCATGAAACATCTACATTATTTTGTACCATTTAATAGTATCTGATGACTTCGGTCTCGAGGAGGCGTAAAGCACTAATCTTCTTTTTGTAGTAAAATTCTTTTATGGAGCTCTGACTGACCTTAATATTATGATGCAGCTCCCGTTTCCTCCTGCACGATATTCTGATGCCATTAGTTACGCAGATGGGTTGCTTATTAGTGCTGCGCCATTATCACCTCCGCAGTTGTTCGCGTTTACACGCAATTTTCGCTTGAATTCACCTCACTTGTTTTGTTGTGGGCCAGCCTTCAGCCTCTCTAGCGAATCACAAATATCTCCGTCGCAGCATTTTCTGGAAATACCTTTGCTGAAAGCGTCTTATTGCATAGCGATGGCGGCAACCTCTTGCCTCGCGGCTTCCAGCAAAGTACTCCGTGTATACCGAGTATGCGAACCCCGAGGAGAGCGACCGCAATATGTGGAGGAATGCCTTATCTGACAGCGGCTCACCTGGCAGGCCTTCCCATCCCGGGGGCCTCACACCGCCTCGTGGCGCTGGCAGTCACTTCCCCGCGAGTTGCGACGCACAAGTCGAGCTGCAGGGGTAAGCCGGCTTATATAAGAAAGCCCGCAGCTTACCCGCTACCTCATCGCTGCACCCAATCCCAATACAAAGAGACTGCGTACAGACGTCGGCCGCAGGTGAGGAGCCACTGACTTAGTCTCACGCTGTCTCCGGTACTCCCGTCATCCTTTCATTTTCTTTCTTCTCTTCTGCTGTTCGTTTTCTGCTTTCTTTTTAATGTTGTAGAGGAAACCTTCTCTTTACTTAATTTTGTTTCTGTATTTTATTATATCTTCAATTTCCGCTTTATTTATACCAATTTGATTAGACCTCAATGTACTTTGACAAGTTTCTTAATTTTTCAAGATATTGTATAATATTTTTATAAAAATGCTCGGGCTCAGTTTCTTGGACTTGCCCATAGATAATTAAATGGTTGAAATGGCTACGAGCACTATGGGACTTAACTGCTGTGGTCATCAGTCCCCTAGAACTCAGAATTACTTAAACCTAACTAACCTAAGGACATCACACACATCCATGCCCGAGGCAGGATTCGAACCTGCGACCGTAGCGGTCGCGCAGTTCCAGACTGAAGCTCCTAGAACCGCTCGGCCACAGCGGCCGGATATAGATAATTAGTCATCTCATAATTTAATGTATAATTTCCTCTAGAAGTCTGTGTGCGTCTACATTGCTTCTCAATTTAAATGTTTCTGTTTTGTTGCTCCTAAAATTATTTATCATATTCATTCTGCCGGCCGAAGTGGCCATGCGGTTCTAGGCGCTACAGTCTGGAACCGCGCGACCACTACGGTCGCAGGTTCGAATCCTGCCTCGGGCATGGATGTGTGTGAGTTCCTTAGGTTAGTTAGGTTTAAGTAGTTCTCAGTCTAGAGGATTGATGACCTCAGATGTTAAGTCCCATAGTGCTCAGAGCCATTTGAACCATATTCATTCTGGTCCTGTCACTGCCTTGTAATAATGAACTTTTGAACTTACAGATACTGATTTTTTAATTTATAAACGTCTTTCGCGAAGTTGAAAGCCAAGTCCATTTTTTTGTGATGTTCCTCTAGTAGCTCCCTTTTCCTCGCGATTAGAGCATGGTGATTTCTCTTTTACATCCGAGTTTATCTGCTCTTTTGACATTTTTATACATTCTGCTTAATTTTGGTGGTGCACTCTTGTATCCCACTTTGATGTTTGACATCACAAATTCCTTGCCACACTGTATGACTGCTTTTTTCAAGCGCACCGGTAGTTTCCGTGCTCTGTAGTTTAAAATGTGATTTATAAAATCAACATGTGTCCCCTACAAGATAGTACAGCCAAATCGGCAACTTAACGTTGACGTGCACGCAGTCGGGAAATCCAGTGCCACGAGAGACAGCTGTATCGGCACACGGCACGAGCTGCTTAACGTGATTTTTCACTCTCAGCGCGCTCCGGCGCCAGTTGTTGGATTTATTTGTCTCGCAAAACATATTTTCCTCAAGAAAGTAGATACGCATAGAATTCCTAAGTTAGCTCTATTAAAATGCATTTCTTTTGCTGACCACATGCCAGTCATGTTATTCTGAATGTGATATACATAAATAAAAACAACGATATCCGTGAACGTGTAATAAGACAAAAATGAAAGATACATGTCCACTCAGTAAGGACATCGTCTTTTAAAAGGGCACCAAATCGAACGACTGACAACCTTGTGCCTCAGTCCCTTTGATCTCCAAACCAACCAACCAACCTACCTGACAGAGAGCGCACTTACATTCACGAAACATCAAACATTACAAAAATTGTTTCTCTTAATTAGAAAACTCCCACAACGGTTTAGAAAACATGAAGTCGGGAAAAATTAGTGTACAGCAGGCCGCCAGTCTTCTACGGATCTACCACCGATTGCAAAACGTGGCGCCTCAACCATCTGCGCTGTGCTGAAACTCAGCAGTTAACATTCCCGTATTTTATGTTAGTCTTCAGTCGCCGAAATGTTATTGACGTATAATTATAACGAATCCTAACAAGAACGGCAAGTTTTCATGAGTCTTCAATCGGTCGTCACGTTGAGACGGCTTACTCTCATAACACGCGACTGATAACGCGAATACGGCTAAATAGGAAAATTCTTCAACCACCAATATGACATTCCCCGTCATTTTATTACAACAAATTGTACCAGTAACGATTCGTTCTCGGGACAGTCAATGTGCTGGTGGTTAGAAACAGCATATATTCATAGCGTGTAACGTATAACAATAAAACCCACCGAATACTGAACACGACAGATACAGTTTGGCGTCTTCTGTTTGTGACGTAGGGAACGTTCTTGCTTCCTTTTGGTTCTACGCTGGCGAACTATCTCAGATATTATTTTGTGTTTATCACGTGACAAAATGGTTCCAAAACGAGAAGTAACTGGAAGTGGCGTCACAAAACTCGTAGAGCGCAACGCCAACGTTAGCTAACTCGCCCCGTGGCTGATGGCTTAATGCGTCTCGCTCAGTTCGCCCATGAGGTCCAGAACGGCGTAAGCAAGTGAGCCTAGGTTAATGCCGTGTTCCTTGACATGAGGAAGGTATTCGATACAGTTCCGCAACGTGGTTCAGCGATAAAATACGAGCTTGCCTAGTATCGCATCAGGTTTGTGATTGAGTACGGCACTTCTTTGATGATAGAATTCGAAACTTCATTCGTAACGGAACAAAATCGAAAGATGTAAAGGTCATCGCTCTTGGTCTGTCAACGTTTGGTGCGATTTTTTCAAGATTGTCACTGTATTATTGGTCGGAAACTAAATAAAGTAAAGTATGTCGAGTTTCTAAAATATACTGCTGCCGCACTTATTGGAAGACATCCCCTTGGACGTAAGACAATCAGTGTGGTACCAACTTGACGGATGTCACACTCGTTTCGCACATACAGTGACAGACCATCTTAAGGGAACATTTGGTGAATACTAGAACACACCGTCAGCAAACTGACAATCGTCTGCATACGCACCAAAATTAACAGTTCCGTAGTTTTGCCTGTGGTGAAAATTCAAAAAGAAATCTATTAGGAGACACTGGCGACTCTCGAAGGCATGAAATGCATTATAAAATTGGCTGTGCTGCCGTTAACTCCTGATGAAATTCAAAGTGCAGTATTGTTTCCCCAGAATTACTGAGTAGCTTGTAGTAAAGATCAAGGCCAATGTTTTAGGCACTTGGTATGACAGTCGTGATAATAAACACGCGAACCGTACCTAATTTACGTCTTGCTTATATTTGCTGTAGTAGGGCAGACCTTTCTGGAACCTCTTCTCCTGAAGGCGGAACAGTGGTTTGCGGTGCTGTTACCTTGACACTATTTGATCGCTCCCCATAAATTTTATGTCGTTTCTCTTTGAACTTGTGTCAGATGCCACAGAAAAAGTATATTATTGCATTAGAATAAAACAAAGTCCATGTCGTAATTCGGCGACTATAAACTACAAAAATTCCTTGCAAACACCAGCAAATTCGCCATATTGACCGCTATAACTTTGCGAAAACCGCTCCTCGATGTATTTATTCATTTTGGACACATGGGGTGGCCTGTCTTAGCTGCTTCACCCTTTGTACCCTTACCAGCCAGAACGTTGTGACCACCTACCTAACAGCCGGTATGTCGACCTTTGGCACGAATGACAGCGGCGAAGCATTCAGGCCGTGGCTGGAGGGAGTTGGCACCACGTCTGCACACACACACGTCACCTAATTCCCATACATTCCGGGGGCGGGGACGATGAGCTCTGGCGCCACGTTCAATCACATCCCAGATGTGTTCGATCGGGTTCAGATCTGGCAGGTTGGGTGGTCGGCACATCAACTGAAACTCGCCGCTGTTTCCATTACACTCCTGGCTTTGTGACATGGCACAGTACCTTGTTGAAAAATGCCACTGCCATCGGGAAACATATTCGTCATGAAGGGGTGTACGTAGTCTGCAACCAGTGTACCATACTCCTTGACCGTCGTGGAGCCTTACAAGAGCTCCACTTGTCCCATCTATGCCTGTATGAATGTACCCCAGAGCATAACGGAGCCGCCGCCAGCTCGTCTCCATCCCGCAGAACAGGTGTCAAGGAAGTGTTTCCCTCTAAAACGACGGATTCGCACCCTCCCATCGGCATGATGGAGAAGATGTCGGGACTCATCAGACCATGCAATCTTCTGCCAGGCCACCTACCTGCAGTACCGATGGTCACGTGCTCATTTCAATCATAGGTGCCTACGTCGTGGTGTTAACATTGGCACATGCATGGGTGTCGGCTGCGGAGGACCGGCATTCGAAGTGTTCGATGCACTGTGTGTTCAGAGACACTTCAACTCTGTCCAGCAGTAGTGTCTGATGCTAGTTCCGCCACACTTCGTCGCCTGTCGTGTTTTACCAGTCTGTCCAGCCTACGTCGTCCTACATCTGTAATGAGGGGTGGCCACCCAACCCCACGACGTCTGGACATGGTTTCACCTTGTATTAAAGAGACTCACCACAGCACTCCTCGAACAGAGGATAAGTCGTCCAGTTTCCGAAATGCTCGTGCCGAGCCTCCAGGCCATCACAATCTGCCCTCTGTCAAACTCGGATAGATTGCGCGTCTTCCCCATTCTACGCACGGACAGCATACTCACTTATATTACATGCACCGTGCGTATGTCTGACTAGCAGTCATTCCTCGCCAGGTGACGTTGCTATCGCCTGGACGGGTTTATGTCAATAATAAAAATGGTTCAAATGGCTCTGAGCACTATGGGACTTAACATCTGAGGTCAGCAGTCCCCTAGAACTTAGAACTACTTAAACCTAAGTAAGCTAAGGACAGCACACACATCCATGCCCGAGGCAGGATTCGAATCTGCGACCGTAGCGGTCGCGCAGTCCCAGACTGTAGCGCCTAGAACCGCTCGGCCACCCCGTCCGGCCATGTCAGTAATAGGTCGGTGGTTATAATGCTCCAGCAGATCAGTGTACGTACAGAAAAAACTATGGAGAAATATTCTTAAAGTGAAACCAACTGATGAACGGGGAATGACGGACAACCTGTAAGAAGAGAGGAAAAGAAAACTTGTAGAATTAATGAAAACGACGAAAATGTCGTGCTTGGAACATGTGCTGCGAAGAAACTAACTCTAATGAAGACACGACAGAAAGATTTCAGGTTAGAGAGGTAGAGGAAGGAGGCAGCGTTGGATACTGGATGACATTTAAAGTTGACGACGGTACCGAATGACTAAGAAGAGGAGCAGGACACTTAATAGCGCTGAACACCCAGTCCAAACTTGCCATAAGTCAGATATGCCAGAGACGAATCTTGTAGCCGATCGAGCTGTGCGTACTTGGGGATCGAACTGCAACGGGGATTGGGCCGGTGCTTTGCGCAGCAGGTGCTGACGTACGAGTTTAGTGTCCCGCGGAAGCCCTGCACGTGCGGAGGGCAGCACTGGTGCGAGAGAAACGCAGCCAGCCCTGTAAGTAAACTTGGGCGTCGCCTCTTGTTTGACAGAGTTATCGCCCGCGTCTGTTTGTCAACTGTTACTCGGAACGCTCGGGCAACTTCCGCCGTGGGAGAGGGCGCAATATTAACTCAGTTAACGGGGACTCCAGTGTTCGGACCCTGCGATGCGTCTATATCTCCCAGGAGAACCTCTCCCTGCCTGCACGAAAAGCCGGTTGCTTTCGAGTCTTCGGGGAAACTGATTCGTCTTTTTCAGTATGTGCTGCAGGCAAATTACTCGCGACTGCGTAAGATGTGTGAGTCTAACAAGCAGCACATAATCTCAGCAGCCGTTCGTAAATAGAAAATGGTTCAAATGGCTCTGAGCACTATGGGACTTAACTTCTAAGGTCATCAGTCGCCTAGAACTAATTAAACCTAACTGACCGAAGGACATCACACACGTGTTCTTCCAGTTTGCTTCAAGTGACTTAGGAAAATCAGGGAAAACATTAATCTGCGTGGTCGAATAAGGATACGAACCTACCTTCGTCCTGTCATGGCCGCCAGTTATCACGTTCTGGGTCATCCTGTAGATCTGGAAAAAAAAGTCTTACGTATTCTACGAGGGGGGATTCAACAAGTAATGAAACTCACGAAGTGCGTTCCAAGCAGAAATCTGTCATTCAGTGCCTTTTGGCATAAAATCGGAGCATGACAGATATTCATTGGCGCTTCCAGAATGTCTACGGAGACCAGGCAGTGAACAAAAGCACCGTGAGTCGTTGGGCGAGGGGTTTGTCATCATCACAGCAAGATCGTGCAAACCTGTCAGATCTCCCGCGTGCCGGATGGGCGGCACTGAGCTGTTACTCCTGTTACGCGGGAACGTGCGGACACTCTCATCCGATGTGATCGACGAATCTCAAAAAAAAAACATCTGGCTGCTGAACTGGACGCCTCTGTTGGTAGTGCTGACTCACTCATCCACCAGTTGTGCCCGCTGGATTCCTCGCCGCCTAACAGAAGGCCGTAAAGATGGATGTACTCCGCGGGTGTACATAGAAGATGAGGAGCTTCTTGATGCAACAAGACGTTCGGTCTGACGCTCACCAGTAGAATGGTACCATGTGGGCATACAGGCTTTCCCAGTAAGGTGGCTTAAGGCCGTCGCATTGAACGGAGATTATGCTGAAAACATGGTTCTGTAGTCGGAGGAGTGGAGAATAGTATGGTATATTGGAATTATGAATGAAACCTGTTGAATCCTGCCTAGATGTGTCTAGGAAAGCTGCTTTCTCCGATCGCTAGACGACATTCAGACAAACCTTATTAATGAGTTTTATTATAAAGTGGGCAAATACAATACTTAACTTTGTGCTACACAGATGTGTCGCAAGCAAAGGGCGACAGACAAAATAAGAAATCTCTTCAGTATAACAGTTCCCAAATCCGTGTTGCATAGAAGTGAATAGAGTAGTTGCCGCTATACAAGTGCCTAAACTTGAAGCTGCTCTTCGACTGGGCCGCGACCAGTCGGGCGCGGTGCTTATGTTCTCTTCACACAGGGGGAGCTGCTGTCGCGTTGTCGTCCTGGAGAGGGCTTGGTCAGCGTGCGATTGACTGACCTCTTCTGACTGTCTTCCCTGCTCTATCGTTTCCGACTGCCGTGCCGGCGCTTGTCTTTACCCCGTGACAAAACCAACCTGTTTTCAGGAAAAATGTGTTTCATTAATCATCGAACGCCCCTCGTAACTGTTGTTTGCTTGCCTGTGACCCCGTTAGCGGTCGGAAAGTAATGCTGCTAATTTCCGGAAGCTGGCACAGAAATTTCTTACGAAAGTTAATTCTCGGACTCTTACATAAATAACGAGATCAATGGCCACTGTGATGCTAGAGAAACTTTTGTTTTATTTTTTAATAAGGCTGATAAACAATCGCCCTAGATACCAGCTAGACCAGACAGCAAGATGCTCTTCATAATAAAGTAACTGAACCGTTTCTTCTTCATTTAGCTTGACAAGCGAACTTGTACGCCTTGCATAGATAAGTGTTGTGGCCACCACCATCCCTAATCGGGTCATTATCCACAAGTGCGTTCTCAAAATAGCCGGCCGCGGTGACCGAGCGGTTCTAGGCGCTTCAGTCCGGAACCGCGCGACTGCTACGGTTGCAGGTTCGAATCCTGCCTCGGGCTTGGATGTGCGTGGGGTGCGATGTCCTTAGGTTAGTTAGTTTTAAGTAGTTCTAAGTTCTAGGGGACTGATGGCCACAGATGTTAAGTCCCATAGTGCTCAGAGCCATTTGAATCGTACTCAAAATGAGGCGTAGACAAAAGGGAAGATCTTATAATTCTGTCGAATACGAGTCCAGTATTGTAGCACCGTACAACCTCTGTTACTTGTTGATATATAGAGTCTTGACAACTCGCAAGAATGAACTGGTGGTGGGATCGACAGTCGCGTATGTTCCGTTTGTAGCGTTTCTCAATAAAAATAAAAAGAGTTTTTATATTGTTATTGGTTAAATAGCTATGAATTAATTAATTAAAATGGAATTGTAATAAATTTTATCTCTGCTAGTAAACATGACTTCTAAGAAAGCACTGAATAATTCGGAGGTATTGGTTGAGAGCACTACATGAACGTTTCTTGCTTTGCTGGAGGCAGTACTACTGAAATGATGAAACATGTCATAGAAAAATTTTACTCCCTTTCCTAATTAAGCTGGACTCTGCCTTCCAGTATCGTCAGTACATCAGACCGACGAGTGCGCTGGTAGAGAACGTTTTTTGAGGCCAGTGGCAGATCTGAATATTACGTGGTTTGCTTAATACCAGTGCCCGGATTTTGAAAGAAAAAGACCTGTAAAAATGATGTCGGGGACTTATCAATTATAATCTGATGAATTAAACGGCGAATAAACACTAACAGTGTTCGGCCGTGACCACCAAACAATGCGCCAGCAACCTGTCTTCGATGCAGCCTGAAACTGGTGTACAAAAAGTACGTAATACAATCACATATAACATGAATAGCAGGAAAAGCGATCTTCAAATGAAACACGGCTACTTAACATTAAATTAACATAATTATTCAACAGAAGCGTACAAGTGACAGTTACACAGCTTATCTCGACAACGGAGGACAAAAGAGAGAGAGAGCGGATAAGTCGCGTTACGCTTTTTTTTTTTATATCGTTAGACAAACGAATGTAACTACTACATTTTGCTTCACAGAGTGTTCTTTACACATTTTAACTCACAGATACTTCTTTACAAATTAATTCACGAATAATTAAAAATACATCATCTAATTACTACATCGGTTCTTTCAATTAATATACAAATTTATGTATGTAAAATTATTTATAATATTTTCTGGTGTTAATTAAAATTAAGGCTACTTTTTTTCATACTTTTATGAATAACATTTCACATTATATGTAGCCCATGAATAGTAGTGTTGTGCAGGACAAAAATATACCCGCCAGTACAACGATAGAGTCTTTGGTTTGCTCTGGCAGGAGACCGAATGGCTTGTCTAGGACACGAAAAATTAGTTCACTTTATTACAACATAGTTAAGAACAATTACTTAACTGTGTACAATCCATTTCTGCAGGAATGTCATGAGCCATTCACAGCTGTCTCTGAACATTAACGTGTCAGGTGATACAGGCAAAATACAAATCTCTCACTCAGAGTACGTTTAACGATAATGTTTACATTGTGCTCTGCCTAATGATTTGCTCACAACTGCGCCTGACAGAAGACGATGCTGTCTGGGGACTGTGTTGAGCCGTACTGTGCTCGGCTATTAAGTAGTAGAGGAGGCGATGTGGCGGCGGCTACGCAGGCGTCGCTCATTCGTCTTCCCTTGTGGTCCCGTTGCGAGGTACCAATCTTGCTTTGGCATCTCGCTCTCCGGACGACACCATATTAGTTGGTGTTCTGGGATTCCGTGTAATTATTGATATACATATTTAGACAAAAGGACGCGTCGATAATGGCCACACGGACTACTTTTGGCGATATTTGTCTTTGCAAGTGTTTGAAAAATTCGCTGTGAACATAACACAGCTATTAATAGAGTAGTGTTTTTTAAAGTTTCGCTGTTGGTTGGTTGATTTGGGGGGAGAGGAAGGGGAGGGGAGGGGGCCAAACCATACTGCGAGGTCACCGGTCTAATCGTATTAGGGGAGGATGGGGAAGAAAGTCGGCTGTGCCCTTTCGAAGGAACCATCCCGGAATTTGCCTGAAGCGATTTAGGAATGCCGGACGCGGGTTTGGCTCCTCGTGACCACACAGCACAGTGGACTATCTGGAGGCCCCTTAATCGGAAAAAACCGATCTCCAGAGATGGGGTCCCAGGGCGGAGTCTGTGTTTCATGAACGTGGGGCTTGCCAGACCTCGGTCCACTTTTTGTAGTGTCTCTTATGTTGAGTCTACTACGCCATAAAGCATTTAGAAAGAGTTATTAGCGATGAACATGAAGTTGCCAATTCGGGTGTTGTTTAAGACATGTGAATATTTTGTCCTTGGATAAGATGTTTATATTGAAGCTGTATGTTGTAGTATTTGGTTAAGGTTAAGACCAAACATTGGGCGCCAATTATTTAACGGTGAATTTAATCAATGTTACATCGCTTTCAAAATCGAGAACATTTGTAAATTTCCATGTATAAAAGACAATGCCCTGACTGACTCACTCATTTATTCATCATCCCCAGCCCAAGCACTAAGGACAGAAACTTGAAATTTGGAGGAGATGTGAACCTTATAATGTAGACATTGTTTAAGAAGAGATTTTTCGGAATTCCAACCCTAAGGGGCTGAAATGGCGGATAAGTATTTTTAAAGCTACATCTACGAAAATTATTAGATTTCTCGGTTACAAATAAAAAATACATTTTTCATTGTTTTTGAAAACTGAAATAGCGGATGAGATTTTTTATGAAAATATTTTATCATAGCATTTTTAAAGCTATATCTATCAAAATTTAAATTTGGCTTCTCTTCTCTGTTAGAAGTTAAAAAATATATATTTTCCACTGCTTATGCAAATTCATTCCCAATGGGGTAAAACGGAGGATGAAAGTTTTTATGGAAATATTTCATTGAGCAACCATTTTTGAAGCTAAATCTATCAAAATTTGTATTTTGGTTCTGTGTTAGGAACAAAACATACACATGTCGCTGTTTTTGGAAATTCAACACGTAAGGGGGTGAAATAAGGGATGAAACATTGTATGAAAATATTTTATTGCGAAAGCATTTCTAAAGCTAAATCTTTGAAAATTGGTGTTTCGCTGCTCGGTTAGAAGTGAAAAAACGTGTTTCACTCTTTTTGGAAATTAAACCCCCAGTAGGGTGGAACAGGGTGTCAGACTGATTCACTGACTCATCGTCGGCCAGCCGTAACTGCTAAGGAGAGAAACTTGAGGTTTAGAGCGGGTGTGGATCTTACACTGTAGACATCTTTTATGGAGGGATTGCCAGAAATTATATTCGTAAGGGGGTGAAATAAGGGATGAAAGGCTTTTAGAAAGTATGTCGATATTAAGGGAAGTTCGAAGCTAGAACCAGAAAAACGGGTAGAGATGAACATTTCTAAGAAAATATTCGTTATATTAAAAAAACTTTAAACCTAAATTTATGAAAATTGTATTTCACTTTTCGGTTAGATGTAAAGAAATAGTTGTTAGGGGATGAAAGTTGCTATGGAAACATCTCCACAGGAACGCAAAAGGCATGATTAACAAAACCTTTGTACCCCAACTACCAGAATCGCCTTTTAGTCAAAAGTACGTTCGGAAAAGACCATGTTTTACCGTCTTAATTAGCGTGGAAAGCTTAGGCTTTGCATTTGAGAACAACATAAAAACCAGATTTTTCACAAAAAAGTCAGCAGACCGCACAGTCTACGCGAGCGAAGCAGCGGTTGTTAGGTCGTGGGGGAACTCACTCATGTGTCAAACGTTCTGACTTTCCGAACGACCCTCGTATTATTTAATTCATAACGTGTAGCATTGTGGTCTTTCTACTGAAGAAGGCAACGTGCGTGCGCAAACTCTTGCTTTCGTGGACCTCCATTGCTGATAGGTAATCGTTAAGAGCATTTCTGTACACACACTGCGGGGCAGCAGTGTATATAAAGATTCTTTCCCGACAACCAGTTCTCATGGAGGAGATATCAAAACCCTCGAAACCGGCGGGTTTTGAATAGTCGCCCGGAATGACGGACGCGTAAACTTTACGCTGGAGAAGCCTTTTGCTCGCAGATAAGCACGAGGAAGTGGAAAACGTAGTTGAAACGGCAAGAGGATAGCAGAGTGATAATTAAAACTTTTAATGGGGAAAAGTGGCGCCTTCTCAAAAAGGGACTAAGGAAAAAAGCAGATCCAAAGAAAGGCGAAGTGGTAATAAAAAGCGGGAAGAGTGCATTTCTTCAGTATTTTGTTCGGGGAAGTGGAGAGCAGATAAAAGCAGAATAAAGGAGCTGAGAGATACAAAGACTCAGTGACCGGACAATGAGAGGACGATTGCCAACGAGACTTTGAAAAACAGTTCGTCCCTTTTAAGGTTCTCTATTGAAACGAGACAAAATGTCGAACAATCGCGAGAAACTGTGTAGAAATGCAACACCTCGACAAATAAGACTCGGAATCATTCTGCTCTGAGAAGTTGTGTCTGGGAAGTGCTTAAGTATCAGATTTCTAGTATAATGTAAGAAACAACACACCCTGACGGACTTACGGGAATGGGGCGGAAAGTGGTAGATGTGATTTACATGTACAGACAAATAAATGATTATACTTTAAGAAAAAATAGATTTATTATTCAAGAAAGCGAGATTCACAAATCGAGCAAGTCAATAAACTCGTGTCACAAACATATTTATTAACCAGAAATTGAAATGTCCGATCCATCAACAGTAAACACGAAATAATATTTAGGAAACATTCTCTCATTATTGGTCAGTGAATAGTAGACGATAATTTTAAGCTTCGAGCCGAGCGAGGTAGCCAAACGTGTGGTAAGACTGTGGACTCGTGTTCGGGAGGATGACGGTTCAAATCCCTGTGCGGACATCCAGATTCTGGTTTCCCGTGACGTCCCTAAATCGAGACATGAAATGTCTCAATCGATTTTTTTCCCGATCCTTCTCCAATGCGAGATAGCACTCCATCTGTAACGACCTATTTGTCGACGGGACGAGAACCCCTGAACCGCCTTCCTTAATACCTCCAAATTTCTCTGTAAAATTGGATGAATAAATCCAGAAAAAGATCTGTCTTTTATTTATCATTAGCTGTTAGTTAAGTTTTATCTTCTTGTTCTTTTTCCTCCCCCAATGCTTTTTCATCCTCTCAGTATGACTCTGTCGTCTTTCAGTGTCCATACATTTTTGAAGGTTGACTCCTTCTCGATAGTTGTCTGGATGCGAACTTAACACATGGGGGTCGATCATGGCTTGTGTAGTTACCAGCAGGTGAACAGTTACTTCGTGAGACAATTTTGGGTGCCAGTTTTCTGTATTAATCGTGATTTATCCGTTGGTGTGAAACTTCAGACGTCTTTTTTTGCAATGGAACTAAATCGTTCGAACGAGGACTAAAATTCTTCAGGATTTTAAAGCGACCACGCCGTCCTAAACCTACAGGGATAGGCAAAATAATGTGGACAGTGGCAGTAATGGGGTGGTTGTGTTTGATGGACAACAGCGCGTGTAAGGCACGTGTCGTGATGGACTGTGCGTGTTCAGTACGAACCAGGCATCAGTGCAGGTTGTTTACGAGTATCGCACACTTCGCATTTGCATTCAGAAGTCGAGGTCGACGTGCAATGAAGGACTTAGCGGAGTTCCAAAGGGGGCAGATTGTGGGGGCCCGATTAGCTGAAGCATCAGTAACCAAGACAGTCACCTTATTGAATGTTTCAAGAGTAACTGTTTGAACACTCATGACAGCGTGCACAAAACGTGGAAAGACATCATTGTGCAAACAAAATAGTGGGCGCAAATCAAAACTAAATGGCAGCGATGTCAAAACAACACAAAACTACGGCGGCTACAATGACTGTAGAGCTGAATAGCCATTTTCGAGACCCCGTATCTATCGACACTGTCCGCCGAGAACTCCATAAAGCGAATATTCATGGACGAGCTGCTCTACGGAAACAAATTAGTGACGACAACCAACGCAAAGAAGCGTAAAACATGGTGTCAGGAGCATAAATCCTGGACTGCTGATCAGTGGAAACGCGTCATATGGTCTGACGACTCAGTGTTTTCGTTATTTCCAACATAGGGCCGCGTTTACGCCTGGAGAACGGTGGAAGTGTGATGGTGTGGGCAGCCATGTCGTGGTATTCTGCTGGTCCCGTCATTTCTCTCAAAGGCCGTGTTACAGCCAACGATTATTTGAACATTTTAGGTGATCATTTGCATCTTGCATCCCATGATTCAAATGTCGTTCCCCAACAATGATGCCATACTCCAGGACGATAATGCACCCATTCACACAACCAGGACAGTAAAATGGTGGTATGAGGAGTATGCAATTGAACTGCAGCGTCTTCCCTGGCCAGCACAGTCCCTGGACTTGAACATTACCGAACCCTTGTGGGCTGTATTTGAGCGCAGACTCCGGAACAGATTTCCTCCTCCCTCGTCACTACAGGAGTTAGAAGAGGTTGCAGTTGAATAGTGGCATAACATTCCTCTGAAGACTACACAATCATTACATGCCAGTATTCCAAGAAGAATCGCAGCTGTATTACGGTCAAAAGGGGTCCAACCTCTTATTAATAAACCATTCCCAAGTATGTATAGATGTTCACATTATTTCCCTGTCCCCCGTAGGGCAAATATAATTTTTCAGTATCCGTCGTTCTATTTTCTCGATGGCGTTGACAATGTGTCACCTGCGTTAAGTGCTTCTGGAAAAAAGACTGTTTGGTGCAGTTACAGATTGTGTTTGATAGAAAGGAATTTGTAAGTATACTAGAATAGGCTTCACGCAGTTTTCCTGAACGGTTTTCATTAGTTACTCTCTCGCTGCCAGTGTTCCTGATATTTTCACCGAAGGACATGCAGTTTTTGACGTCTGTTTCTGCCGTATCTCGTCGTGAGGGATCACAGGTCTGTTTGCGAAGATGTGGTTACTCGCTAGAGATTTTGAGTTCAGTCTTGATAGCGACATCATTCGGATTCTGTAAGTCCTATCTGGCTTCAGTGCAAGTCTTACTTATTTGATTTCGACTCGTTCAATTTTTGTTCCCATATTTATTTCAGGTATTTATTTATGGCCTGTTTTCGTAATCTTGTCTCGTACTACATTGTAAATAACGCATCACCTTGCCTTTAGCCTGATTTTACATCAAAAGGTTTGGAAATTTTTCCCTTGTATTTTACTTAGGGACTATGTTTACCTAAGTGTATTGGATTAAGTTAGTTGTTTTATTATCCACACCATATTCAAGGAGCGTATTACGCAGTGTGGCCTGGTCGATCGAGTTACGGTTGTTTCATTGATATTATTTGTTAAATAATGACATGGCATTCAGCTACATCGACTTCTCTTTGAAGCTGAACTCGAACCTGTACGTGTCAGGGAGACAGCAACACTGTTCGCAAACTGCGGAAGTCATCATTTTGGTCTAAATTGTCCGTAACTTCCATAAATCTTAGTGAAATCTCTTGCGACTCCTCAAGCGAGATACATATGAGATGGTGTGTGTCGCATCAGGATTGACTGAATACTCGATCTGTCTCAAAATAGTTCGCCTCGTGGTTTTTATGCTTGCACAGTATGCTTCACGTTCCGCGGTTGCCAATACCCTATTTGTTAGGCTGCGAACACCCCTTTCTGCAGCCCGGCAAGCGCTATCGAGGATGGAGAGAGAAATGACTGGGGACACTGTTTCGGCACCGTCCTGTTAAATGATCTGTGATTGCTAAAGGCTCTCTCTGGGTCAGCTTTTCAGGTAACTCGCAGACGATCAGCGCTATAAATATGTGAGAATTTTTAAGAAACTGAAAAGTCTGTACCTTGAGATTCCATGAGTGATAAATGCCCCTTCTCTTCCCACACCCCCTCTCCCTAGCCTTTCTCTTTCGCGGATGCTTGTGGTTTAGCATAGTGCTTTTATTTCTTTTTTTGGCTTGGGGGAAGGGGGGGGGTGGTCATACTACCCTATGACACGCCATCCCAGCCCTCTCTTGGATTTGCGCCTGATGGTCAACCTGGGGAAAGCCTCCACAGATAGCGGAAACCGCAAGCATATCGTAATACATAAACAGTTGGTACAGAATGGAAGACGTACCTACTAGGTAGTACACTGTACACTGCAGCAATCAACTTCTCTGCTTTGCTCTGCAAGCCCCGCCCCTGTACTCTTCTGCCAAACTCTGCGAATTCTCTTTACTTCCCGACGAGCCGACAGATGCCGCTAATTACCAGATGCAATGTCGCTAAAAGCTCCCCTGTCGGCCTCCCGTGCACGCACGCACGCACGCACGCTGCCTGCAGCAGCCTAGAGAACCCACCGGTCCGCACCGCAGCCCCCTGCAATTGATTTGGCTAATCTGGCGCCAGCAGCCAGATTGATAGAATAGATACACAAAAATTGAAGGGGGGCTTGGGGTGGTGAGATGTAGGGATGGGGGCCGGGAGGAGAGTGGCTCGTATTGTCTGGCGGCGAGCAGCGCCACTCCGGCGCAGGAAGCCGTGAAATGGCGCACTCCGCGCGCCGGCGAGCGCTGATTTACTGCGCGGCCTTCCGCCCCCGTCATCCGTCACGCGGCGGCCTGAATAAACGTAATTTCCAGAGTAAACGGCTAGACGTTAACTGAATTGCCACCGGCTTGATTACGTTTTAAAGCGTTAACGATGCCCGTAATAGAAACAATGTACTGAATTTTAGTACCGCCTTGAGCACACTCCATCACAGTGTGACGGAGGTTTTTAATCCGCACCGTTACTCAGCTTTTGTTAAATGGTGCAGCGGGATGTGTTGAAAGTGACGGTATTATGGTGAATTTTTACTGATTTAATTAACGTGCGCTACAGCATGCACACAAACATGGGTGTACTTATTAATAGTGCTTGATTTGTAAAAAAAAGAAGTTACGATACTGTGACCTTCCGGGGAAATTTTTTTAATCGGGGTATTTGAACGCATCTTTTTCGTCAGAGGTAGGGGTACGGCGTACCGACGTGTGCCGTCACAAATCAAGCACTGCTTATAACAAAGACTCAGCAGTGCGCTAATACCCCAAGCGTACGGCATTTGTAGATGATTTTAACCTGCCCAGTATCAAGTGAGAAAAATACGCATACGTTTCCGGCGGTAAGGAGAAATAGTCTTACGAAGTAATACTGAAAACATTGTCAGAAAGCTGCCTCGAACAACTTTTCTGAGAACCCACACGTGAAAGCAATATTTTAGACATGCTAGTTACCAACAGGCTCGATCTTTTCACAGCGTCACCAACGAGAGAGGAAACAATGGTCATCGAAGGCAAAAAGGTGACGAAGAAATCTAGGAGAGTATCTGTCTTTGCTACAACTGATACTCACTAACAACTTAAACGAGAAACTGAAAATCCTTTTGTTCAGACCCGGTAAAATGCGTAAGAACTGAGTTTGAAGTGGAAAGATGAAAGGCGTTATAAATTGTGGTCTGGATAAATACTTACCAAGGAAAGTCATAAAAGACAGCAAACAACCGCCTTGGTTTAGTGGTACCGTTTGCAGAGTGTTGCTAAAAGAGAGACTGCCACACAATCGCTACAACAGAGACTGCAAGGAAGCTGATGGAAAAAACGCAAGAGCTGTAACAAGTCGTGCATCTGTAAGACGGATTATGGCTGTACCAGTTGTCAATCTCATCCTGGAGAAACATCCAAGAAAAGTGTGCTCATATCTAAAGTCAATGAAGATCCAAACCTACCATTCATTGTTTCATGTATCCTTCTGATGTTCAACGTAAATAGAATAAAAATGTAAAAATACTTATTCAGAAATGTTTTCCCATAAGTATACTATCATACCAAATTTTGACCGCTGGACGCATTGAAAAATTGTAATTCACTGAAACAGAGGCGCTACTCCACGTGTATTAAAAACCAGTGAAGACTACTGAAAGCCAACGAGGTACCAGGCCATGACGGTATTCCACTAAGATGTTACATTTAGTGCAAAAAGGCTAAAAGAATTGATGGAAAGAATTACAGAGCAATATCGCTGGCGTCTGTGCGTTGCAGGAACCAGGAGCAAATTTTAATCTCTGGCATTGTGACGTTCATGGAGAAGAACAAGCTGCTCTGAAAGAATGAGCACGCAGCCAGGCAGAAACAGCTCGCGTGAGACACAGGTCACTGTATAGTGGAGGCATGTGAAGAGGTAGAAGTCATCTTCCTAGATTCCCTAAAGGAGCTCAGGACTAGACCGCATACTCTACTCTTAACGGAACATGTAATCGTTCGAGCAATATTTGACTAAGAGAACCTCACATAGTGTACTGGACAATGTCCAACTGAAACGAAAGTAATACGTGTTTGCTCCAAAGAAGCGTAATAGGACATGTAATGGTTGGAGCATACCTAAACGATTTTTCAGTATCAACGGCACTGTGATAGTGTTGCAGATGATGCTGTGGTTTAGAAGAAAGTGTCATCGTTGAAAGATCGAAATGAAATGCAGGAAGACTTGAACAATATGTGCAGTTGGTGTAATGAACGGCAGCTCCCTTAAAATGGAGATAAATGAAATATGTCTACAAGAACTGATAGTATCCGATTAGAAGATTGGTGCGGGCACAGTTACAGCACGCCACATAAAGTAATTCTTTAGGGATGTCACTAAGAAGCAATGTGGATTGGGACCAACATGGGTAAACCGGAGTGTGGAAGGCGAGTGGAAGAACTGAATTTGTTAGAGGTGTTCTGGGAAAGGGTTGTGCATGTGTAGAGGATGTTGCATACGAGACGCTAGTTGACCAATTGTGAAGTACTGCTGCAGTGTTTGGAGTAGTCATCAAGTAGGCTCGACAGCAAGCTTGGGACGAATTTAGAGATTCACTGCTAGGATCGTAGGAGGTCGATATAGCCCATACGAAACGGCAGCAGGCATCCCCGGTAACTTAAATAGGAATACTTGGGACAAAGACTACGTAAAAGTCGCGAAATACTTTTGGGTAAATGTAAAGAATCTGTACTGCAGTACTGCAAGAACACTGTACAGCCATTATATTGCCACCATCGCACATTTGACTGCAGGAGTCGCACAGTCCCAGGCTGGAAACCCCTACTGTTTCGTCAAGATGAAGGCTGAGGAATTTTTGTGACGTCATCAGATGTAGTGCAACAAGATTAAGTATTACTTCTTTTATTCATCGGAATATATTTGTCGCTGTGTCCTCCGCGGCAGGAGTGGAATCTGCTGAATCCAGTGGCAGACCCAGGGCTGCCGAGATCGGAGCATCAGTCCCGAACGTAGCCCGGTGATTCGGAGTGTGGCAGGTTGCCCACCGATTGGTTCTGAAGGCGCTTCCTGTCGGCCGGTCTGCTGTGGATGAAGCCGTGACTACGGCTCACCAGCTCTCCTGGGAGTACTCTACCCCTCCCAGGTCACTGCCCATCTTCCACCAAATGGGCCATGATGTCAGATACCGTGACTTTCCGTTGAATACTGAACCTGGGCTACCAGTTCAATAGGCCGTCTGCCTCAAGCGCTGCTGAATTTTCAGAGCAGTTGGTCCCCTGAACTGAAACGGTGCTGGTAGAATTGTGGACTGCCCATCAGTGGCAGCTTCACTAGCGGATGCTGGTTCGCAGTCATGCGTGTCTACATATTGACAGTCATCACACCAGGCAGCAAGAGTGTGACCAACACTAGAACAGTATCACACTAGATGTTACAATGTAATAATCAGAGAAGTGAATGTGAACAACATCTACACTATCGATCCTACTGATCGACAGATTCTAGGCTGGTGGGGTCGGCTTTGCTGCGCGATATCACTTGTAATGACTGAATCAGTTTCTCTCATTACGAGTCGTCAGCGATCTTCAGTTTTGATGCACTGGTTTAATTAGTTTGTTACAGTATCATAACTGCTTTGGAAAACTTGTGATAGGTGTTGTTGCGTTCTTTATAGTGCTTCTTACATGTTATGAGAGTAACAGAGTCAATTTGGCCTGCACTTGCCTTATTCTATTCCGCTAATCTCGCTTGCGCTCACACACATAACTGTTCATGTCGTACTCCTTGTGACTGACTGATTGTGTGGAAATGTTAATACTTCCATGTGCTTGAGCAATGTCGGGCTGTAGGGACTTGGGAAACATTTCTCTCTCCTGTTCCCGCGCTATCTCGATCCGTAATGTAATGTATGGACCATGAGAATAAGATAAGAGATATCAACGTAAAGGTGTGATCAACCAGAAGGTTGATCTGAACACTGCAGTGCTTTAGCAGGCACAGTCCTCTTGACTGACAGGAGACCGACCCCGAGACCTTTGGATCTGTAGTATGGCACTTTGGCTCCAAGCTACACAAATAGGGGCATATAAAGACATCTTTCCCTCACTCAGTATGCGAATGGAATATGAAAGAAAATCGACGATATTGGTATGATGTACCTTCCGCCATGCGCTCTACAGTGGCTTCCCGTCTATGCATGGTGATTCGGGTAAAATGTTCACCTCAGGTTTTTTTGAACTGTTTAAGGTACCGTAATTCTGTTTTCAAGCAAATGAATTGTGATGAAGCGCCCACTACGCGACGTGTAGTCTCTTTTCGGAATTCTATTAATTACAGAACTTCGCTTTTTCAAATGCAAATATAGTAATTTCTGATGCTAGTATCGTAACTCTAAAATAGAATAATTCCATGGCGTTTCACTCTTCAATATCCAGTTAGTAATTTCGGAGTAATTACAAATTTAGAACTAAGTATTTACCTATTTTGAGCATGAAACAATTTGCTGTCTTATTCGGAAATCCCTGATTTCATAGGCAAATAAGGAAAAACTTCACATCATAAAGGAGGAAACAGTGTCGGACCAGAGCGATATCTGTCGAAGTGGGGCGCAGAAGAAACGTAGCTTTCAGTTTATCAGAGTCGTTCATGTGTGTCGAGTGCCGATTAGTTTGAAAAAATGACTGTCTTTCACAAACGAGGAGAAACTATATAGGGTCGACATTAATGAAACCGACAAACTGCAGGGACGGATTCCTGACTGCAAATAGAGGAAAAAAGGTGCTACGAACATGTGTCCGGAAACGCATCTTTGACACGGTAGATGAGGCTGACAAATGAAGGTTCCTTCGGCCATGTGGCGTGTGTTCCGTGTGTGTTGCAGGCTGTGCGATTGACGCAGCGTACTGTAAGCAGCAGAATGGGCCGGTATTCATGTCGTGTGTGGATAAGCAGATGGAAACGGTTCAGCGGCAGCACGGTTATACAAAAATAAGTACCCTCACAGACACCAACCACATCACACAAGATTTGAAGCCCTTTTTTTGGCGTTTGTGTAATCGTGGGTCCTTTTAGACAGACGAACGCTCAGGGAGGCGGCGGACTGTGCGTACACCAGGTTTGGAGGACTGAGTTCTACAGGATACTGAGACTAACTCTAGTAAAAGCTCCAGGCATGTGGCCCCCCAACACGGTGTAAGCAAAAGTACGATTATGTGTATCCTGGGTGATAACCGCAACCATCCCTGTCACCTACAACGAGTGCAATGACTATCAGCAGTGGATTTCCGTGTACATGAAGGATTTTGTCGATGATTTTTGCACCAGACTGTCACAGTTCTGGAATTTATGTCATCAGTCCTCTTTACCGACGAAGCAACCTTTACCAAGACTGGAATCATTTATTTGTATAATCGTCATCTGTGGGCTACAGACACGGCACGTGGTTAGAACCATCACTACAGCCATGACCATCTACTGGACACATGTTCATAGGACCTGTTTTTGTCCATTCCCACTTCGGAATCCGTTCCTGCCGTTTGTCGGTTTTACAAGTATTAATGTTCACCCTGTATACACTAGGCTTTTTAAAGAGTACGCAGAAGGTACGCGAAAGGAATAGATGCCTCGTACGCACGAAGGTGTCCCTAAAGATGGTGTCCAGCAAGAATGACGATTCAGCTAACGTGCAAAATATTATTATTTGAAGGGTACTGGAACATAACACAGACGATAGTGAGCAAGCCTACAACGAGCGGAGCGACGAATAAACGTTTCAACAGCTGTCCCTCGTAATCTACACCTCCGCTCCAGAGAAGATGCGAGTAGCTTCGATAACAGCCCACTTCAGTTTCCACCAGACTCCGCCGACCGGAGTGGCCGAGCGGTTCTACGCGCTACAAAAAAATGGTTCAAATGGCTCTGAGCACTATGGGACTTAACAGCTATGGTCATCAGTTCCCTAGAACTTAGAACTACTTAAACCTAACTAAGGACATCACACAACACCCAGCCATCACGAGGCAGAGAAAATCCCTGACCCCGCCGGGAATCGAACCCGGGAACCCGGGCGTGGGAAGCGAGAACGCTACCGCACGACCACGAGATACGGGCCCTAGGTGCTACAGTCTGGAACCGCGCGACCTCTACGGTCGCAGGTTCGAATCTTGCCTCGGGCATGGATGTGTGTGATGTCCTTAGGTTACTTAGGTTTAAGTAGTTCTAAGTTCTAGGGGACTGATGACCTGAGAAGTGAAGTCCCATAGTGCTCAGAGCCATTTGAACCATTTGAACCACCAGACTCTCCTTTTTTATTTTTGAGGTTGCAGTTTCCACCTCTTTACAGTACTGTGCTGCAGACCTACACTTTCAGGGACTTCTATCTCAGTTCCAAATCAATATCTGGTTCTAGTATAACCTGTTTTATAGAAACCTTTGTCTACCTGTGGTAACCCACATCTGATATCTTCCCCACTTCGGACTATCGTGTTCGATCTTACTTCTTAGCCGGAATTTTTTCATATTTTCCACGGCTGTGTCCTTTCGGACTTTGATATCAAGTAATTCGGTAGTCTGCTGCTCTTCATCACATTCGCCCTTGCTTTGCTTACCTGATTTTAAGCAAATCGGTAGTTCAATTTCTGCTGCTCTTCATCACATTCGCCCTTGCTATCTATCGCTTGAGCCTTGTCCTGCAGTTACGCAGGGTCAGCCATCGTTAGTCGGATTTGGCATGTTAATGTTTTAAGGGGTGGCCGGATGCCCTTCCTGCCACCACCCCATACCCCCCAGAACGGAATTAGTGTACTGCAACTGTCTGCGTCGGGTGTAATCGATGGAATGGTGCGAAAGTCTTCAGATGCCTACGAGCCGTGTAACTGAGGCGGAACATGGGGACCAGCCCGGGATTCACCTAATGGGATGTGGAAAACCGCCTGAAAACCACATCCAGGCTGGCCGGCACATCGGCCCTCGTCGTTAATCCGCCGGGCGGATTCGATCCGGGGCTGGCGCGCCTGCCCGAGGCCAGGAAGCAGTGCGTTAGCGCTCTCGGCTACCCTTGCTGTACTTACCTGATATTAAGCAATTCGTTATTCTACTTTTTCCTGTTCTTCATCACATTCGCCCTGGCTTTGTTTACCCTTAAGATATATTCTGTGTTAATGATGCTGACCATGACTTTCAGCAAGCCTTCTGAGTCCCCGTCACAACCAGGAAGTAGCGCTGTGTCGGCTGCGAATTGTAACGTTGCCATCTTTTTCCTTTCCACTTTTTCTCCGTTTCCGAAATATTTTTCGACTCCCCTCACGCTTTCTTTGGCGCACAAATTCAACAGCCAGTGGGTAGAGAGCAGGGGACTTACACTCTTCTTAACCTGAACGTTTGGCTTCACGTTCCCACGTTCGCTTATATGGCGTTTAAGAAATGTTCAGATGTCAACGAACAACTGGTATGAAGAAACTGTTTCATGCAGAAGAGGCGGGCGATAAGGAGAAGTGGTCTTACTAAATTACCAGTTGTGTGCGCGTGATGAACTGCAGGGTAACGACCCTCCCCTTTCCCCTGTACTTACCTGCAGCCTGCGCCAGGACTCGGCTCTCAGTTGCCAGAGCTTCGCCACGTTATCCCCTTAGCTCGCCGCGTGGGAGCGCCATCTTTTCTTTTATTAATACGAGTGCGGCGCAGCACTTATCTTAATTAACGCTGCGAGAGCGGCCACGCCGATGTGCACCCGTCACCAGGCAGAGATGAACAGCTCTCCGCGGGGCCTTATCTGACGAGCCAGGAAAGTAAATGCGTGGCGGAGGAGGAGGAGTTGGGGGGGGGGGGGCAAGTTTAGGCGGCGCGTCTCACGTCTCGCCATGCAAGTCCGTCGACAAGCTGAGTCCGCAGTCTCCTTACCCAGGTACGTCACGAGTAACGACTGCACGCTCGGAAATACGAAAAATCGTGGTGGCCCCAGGGGAATCTGCTCCCCGCTCCGTCCGAGTGCAAATACGTCTACATCTGCACAGTGTGGTAACCATACCCGGTAAAATTTCCTGTATCAGACCTAGTACCTGGATACGATGTTAGATGAAGATATTGTGTTAAAACATCGATAGTTAACGTTCCATATAGCAGATACTGTGCGTCCCCGTTAGTTGCGGATAGGACGTGAGCGTCACTGAAAGAGTTGCGAGAGGTAATTTTGCAACATCATTAGAATAGGAGGAGCAAACTCTTGGACTAATTAAGGACAGGTTAACAGAACAGATTGCATTGTTAGGCCCTACAGACCTTTTATAATAACAGGAAGTTCCTCGCGTTTAGTTATTTAATAACAGAAACTGAACGTACTTCTTCAACTTCTCAGGGCGTAAAGAATAAGCCATTACACTTCAGGCACGCAGCCGTGCAAATATTACTTCTTCAACTAATATTTCGGTTGCATATCATCCGGACATGCTCAGAGTGAGTCGCAAGTCAGGAAGTCTATAAAGAAAAGATATATGGTCTATGAAGTTCTGGTGCGTACCGGAAGATTAACAGACACTCTACCAACAAAGTGAAAGTAAGGACTGCTGCCTTACCAAACGCTACATCGCTACCAAAGGAAGTTATAAGAGGTTTAAAAGTGCGAGGTGCGGTACCATCGAGATTTTATCGGCTTCCTAAATTCTACAACATGGATAAGAATGAGCGTCTGGAGGTAACGAGCCCTGTCGGTTGACCAACGTATCTTTCTGCCTAATATTTAGCCTCATTATTAAAACCGTTGCTAGGAAAATGTAGTCACCACATTACTAATTCTGTGGAATTTATTCAGAGATCTAGCAACCTCAGGCAAAATAGTACGGATGGCTGCCGAGTTTGGCGTCGTATCATTATACGCTAAGGTACCATTAAAGGATTCTTTATCCCTTAGTGGCCAACTCTTTGACAAAGACTTCACGGCCTTATTTGAGCATGTACTTGAGCGAGTAGTCCTGTCATCTTACTCCCAGTTTAATAGTGAATTTTATGAGCAGATTGATGGAGTTTCTATGGGAAGCCCCCCTGTCCGCTCTGGTAGCTAATTAATTTGTGGAAGACTTCGAGATCAAGTCTCTCGACTCGGCAAAGTTTTAAACCAACGATCCTCTGGAGGTACTGGACGACAAGTGTGTGATATGGCCTCACGGAAAGGATGAATTCCATCGATTTCTTGAGCATCTGAATTCTGTTCACGCTAGTATTAATTTTCGTATGATGACCGCCGTCCTTTTTCTGGATGTTTTCGTTCGTCGTTAAGTTGATGACACATTAGGCCTTGCTGTATATCGTAAACCAACGCATGCGAATTTATATTTACATGCGAGTAGTTGCCATCACCCTTCACAAACCATAGGTGTCCTTAAGATCTTAGTGCAGAGGGCACAATGTATACCCGATTATGGTAATTTACAAGAAGAGCTCACACTCCTCAAGAGTATTATTAAAGCAACGTATATTGCCAGCAGCAGTTTCGCAGATCGTTCAATGTGAATTCTAGAATGCTAGTATGTGATCTGACAGAAGAAAGTAATACCTTGAGATTAAGAGCATTTTAGCCTTACGCGGGTGCTCTTTCCTCGAAGACAAGCCGTATTCTCGAGAAACAATGTGTTAAGGTAACCTTCCAGACTACTACGAAGATTGCAGCCGTACTCGGTTCTGTAAACAATTATTTATTCTCCGCAAGGCGGTTGTGATCAGATTCCTTGCGGAAGTTGTGACAAGTCATATACAGTATAGGTCAGATAACATGCACCGTTCATGAGAAGTGCGTGGAACGCCGAAGATACACACGCTTACTACAGCCAGACAAATTAGCTGTGGCAGAACATTGCATAGATACGGTCGTACGATGAGCTACAGTGACGTGAAGACTTTACCATCCACCTCTTTATTTTGGGATTCCATTTCCAAGGAATCCATAGAAATTAGATTAACCAGTAACTTAATAAAAAGAGATAATGAGTTAAATTTGGATAAGGCATGGAAACCGGCTCTTGGTATAAGTAAATTGCAGAGAAGTCATCAGGATGTTATCGCCGCCGGATATACTTCGATAAGCGAATCGAAAGTCTGAACTCTTGCACCATAGGTGGCACGTGTGTAAGTGCACATTCTTGCCGCCTACCAGCATATGTAATCCGCATACGCAGTACCACCGGGGTTGAGCATGTAAGGCCGCTCTTGACGCCTCGTCGTCAGTCTTGCAACTGACTCTGAGGATGACTGCACGGTACGCGGCCGAATATCAGTGAAAGAAGTAATGTTTACTCGGCTGCATGTCCGAAATTTAATGGAATAATGGTGAGTGAATGAGATATATCTTTTTGAATTTTCTCTTACCAGAGATGGTGTCTTTCAGTTGGCTGGGTTGCTGCCTAATTATGCAGTAGAAACAAAGGCAGCTCACATTTGTTGTCCTTCTATCATATCTCTGCTACTCGTCTTAGAGAAGACAACCATTGATGTCCCTCGTGTTACGTATAAATGTGAACGTTTTTGGAATTATATCACCCAAAACTACTTTGCTGAATACGTTTTCGTTCTGATCGCAAGCCCCGTGACGAAGTTTTACTGGCTTCTCATTGGCTGCTTCTACAAGGAGTCA
Organism: Schistocerca nitens; assembly: GCF_023898315.1. Classification (NCBI taxonomy): domain Eukaryota; kingdom Metazoa; phylum Arthropoda; class Insecta; order Orthoptera; family Acrididae; genus Schistocerca; species Schistocerca nitens. The sequence continues at coordinate 1,218,368,981 of NC_064614.1, read as the reverse complement.
CTCTTCCGCGACTTCACAAATGTGACTGTCACATTACCCCTTTTGTTGTTCTCCAGCTGCTATTCTCTGCGACAGCGGCGTCCTTAATCACTACTGACTTCTGGTTCCGTGCTCTAGACTAACTTCTAGATACGGGGCCGAGTTTCATATCATCACTAAGCTACCATAAGGCTTCTGGAACTTTTCCTATTTCACTGTGATTGCGGACGTTGTGTCTCGTGGCCGGGAATCTTTCCTCAGAGAATAACGATGCCTCTGTAAGTCTTTTCTGTGTCCGTGCTATTGCTGGCATAGTGGCTCGTGGCCGGATACCATCCGTTGTGCGTCACTTCCTAAAAAACGAGGACATCTCTCCTCATTTACGAGTACGTTGGCCATATCTGGCCTGGTGACGACTGCGAAACGCGTTCTTTCTGTTCATCACCAGTCCCCGAGATACCTGTACTATGCCTGAGCGGACAGCGAAGCCGCTACCTCCTGCTCTGCTGACGACCCGTTTGCGTCGTCTTCTCAGATTACGCCTGTTTATGCAGCCATGAAAATGGTTCTGTTCAACGCAGTCCAACTGCTTGTTTATTGAATTTAATTCGATTCGAAATGTAATCGAACTTAAATGTTTATCTTAAAATGATAGATGTTAAGGCAGCACGAAATAACATCCATCGTACTGGAGCCTTAGGAGGAGACAGCGATCGGACTATATCCGCAAATAATTGACGACGCTGAGTGTAAGGAATAATCTGTGATGAAGAGGTTCCCACAGGATAAGTCGTGGGCGATTCGCATCAAACTATTAAAAAAAGCTTCAAAATAATATTTATTCGTTCCATTGTAGCCTATTACTTATAGTTCAAACACAGGCTCTATACCAGCTTAGCGCTCGCTGCTTCGCTCGCGTAGACTGTATGGCCTACAAAGATTCTTTTTGTTTTTATTTTATCGCATTTTTATTTTGTTCACACCACCTTTTAAGCTTTTCGTGCTAACTGAGGCCATATAAGCATGGTCTTTTCCGAATGTACTTTTGATCAAAAAGCGATTCTGGTAGCTGGAGACCAAAGTTTTTCAAAAATGTTCAAATGTGTGTGAAATCTTATGGGACTTAACTGCTAAGGTCATCAGTCCCTAAGCTAACACACTACTTAACCTAAATTATCCTAAGGACAAATACACACACCCATGCCCGAGGGAGGACTCGAACCTCCGCCGGGACCAGCCGCACAGTCCATGACTGCAGCGCCTTAGACCGCTCGGCTAACCCCACGCGGCCCAAAGTTTTTCCCTAAAAAGTATTCCTTTATATCTAACCGAAAAGTGAAATGCCGATTTTCATAAATTTAGCTTTAAAATCTTTTTAATGTAACGAAATATTTTTTAAAGCTTTCATCCCCTATTGCACTCCGATACGGGTTGAATTTCCAAGAAGAATGAAACACTGATTTTTTTTTATTTCTAACTGACAAGCTAAATTTAAATTCCCATAGATTTAGCTTTAAAAATGTTTTCGTAATAAAATATTTTCATAACAAATTTCATCCCCTATTTCACCCCTTATGGGTTCAATTTCCAAAATCACTGAAACACTTTTTTTTTTAACCGAGACGTCAAATACCAATGTTCATAGATGTAGTTGTATAAATAATTAAATAGTTCTTTACTAATGATATATTTTCAAAGAAAAGCTTTCACCAATTATTTCACCCCTATAGGATTAAATTTCCAATAATGCTGAAACACGTATTTCTTATTTCTGGCCGGCCGAAGTAGCCGTGCGGTTAAAGGCGCTGCAGTCTGGAACCGCGAGACCGCTACGGTCATAGGTTCGAATCCTGCCTCGGGCATGGATGTTTGTGATGTCCTTAGGTTAGTTAGGTTTAACTAGTTCTAAGTTCTAGGGGACTAATGACCTCAGCAGTTGAGTCCCATAGTGCTCAGAGCCATTTGAACCTCTTATTTCTGACCGAGAAACCAAATACCAATTTTCGTAGGTCTAGCTTCAAAATTGCCTTGATAACGATAGTTTCAAAAAACTCTTTATCTCCTGTGTCACCCCCTTAGGGATGGAATTTAGAAAAATCCCTTCTCAAACGACGCCTACAGCATAAGAGCCACACCTTTTCCAAATTTCAAGTTTCTGTCCTTAGCGGGTTGGGCTGGGCCTCGATGGGTCAGTCAACCATTCAGACAGACAGGACATTGCCCTGTACTATACATTGTAACTACACCTCCTACCAATCTATATTTACTGCCATTATAACTACTTCAGTTTTTGTCTGTCACATTTCACAAAGCACTCCATCGATTCCCGGGCCATAGACACGCCCTGCCGGTTCCTTGGGCGCTTAGAGGAAGTTGTGTATGTACCTGCCTCTTCCATTGTTTGTTGTCTCCCTGTTTGCAGCGAAGGATTGCCCTGTTCCAAGGGAACATCGTTGTCGCAGCCACACGCCAGTCCGCTCCACCTCGGTTCTGGTTCCTTGGGTGGAGAGACACGGCCCACGGCTGCGTTTCTCTACGGTGTTGTTACGATGGCTGCCCATATGGTGTTCGTAGTTATTCCGCCGCAACTGTTGACCTCAGCTACCTTCGCTTCGTTGCTCCTCCATCTGCTGCCGCAACCTGTCGTAGTGCAGTAGGTGGCTGTTGGTTGCTAAGATAACGCACTAACCAAGCCTTTCTTGATGTCAGCAAAGTTCTCCAAGATCTGCCACTACATTTCCTAACGCGGTTTCTCCTTGACGTCGGTCGTCTGATTGAGTTGGATTGAGTTGCTGCCGATCAGTACCAGCAGCATCGGCATACAGCCGTCATTCCCAGATAATATATTCTGGCGTACCTTCATCAACACACACACACACACACACACACACACACACACACACACACACACACACACACACACGGAGATGCCAGTAGACGCTATAGGATCCACGACCAATTAAGAAGTGTGGCAGAGCTCTTGAGGTATTGAGGTGCTTCATTCCCAGTCTCTGCTTTATATTTGGCAGAAAACCACGGGTGAACCTCGCTGTTTGGGCCTCATCTCATCGTTTCTGCCACAGATGCAGGATCTGAATTTGGATTTGCTACCCGCATGTGACCAGTATTCTTCTTAAATTCAGCAGTTCATGATATTGTTCTTTGCTTATCCAGTACATCGCCGCTTTTTCCATATCTAGAGATCAAGTGGACACGTTTACACATATTACTTGCAACCCTTCGACTGACACAGTGGCGAAAGCTCCCGTGAAGCGAAGAAGTATTCCACGTTGCACTTTGTTGATTATCCGTACTGGATAGTTTACTCACGTTGAGCTCGAGGGGGCGATCTGTAGTGTTTTCTTAGGAGAAGAAGAACTAGTTAGCCGAGATCGCTACAAAAAACCATTATTGTAGATAACCGGTTTTGGTAAAAGTATGTTACCATATTCAGATATGTAATAAAATTACAAAAAGTGCTACAAACTGTTTTACACATACTGCAACATTTCCCGTAGGTGAACCAAATCACAACATACCTTCAAAAAGGTTGTTACAAACATCTTGTGCCAGCTACACACAAAATCTTTCCGTTGAATTTCTATTTACGTAAAACATGAAATGAGAGATGCGTTGGCACGTCAAAATTACTACGTACGTCTTCAGTGACTTCTATTGTGCTTCTGGTCAGTTCACATCTTGCATTGGCTATTGATAGTTAGTCGTGTGCCACCCTGGGATGTATGACGTGTTATGTTACGGGAACGATGTTATAGCGAATTGTATAGCGAATTGTGTACTTTTATTTTTGACGGGCCAACGCATCTCTCATTCCATGTTTTATGTAATTGGAAATTGAATGGAAAGATTTTGTGTGTAGCGGGTACAAAATGTTTGTAATAACCATTATGAAGGTACGTTGTCATTTGGTTCTTCTATAGGTTAACGTTGTATTATTTGTATAACAATTTGTAGCACCTCTTGCAATTTTATTACAGATCTGAAGATGGTAACTTACGTTTTACCAAAATCGGTTATCTACAATAATGGTTTTTTATAGAGATCCCGGCTAACTAGTTCTTCTTCTCGTAAGCAATCCGTGCTGGTGTTTTACGAGAAAAAGTCCGTGGGGCGCAAGCACCCGCACTTCTGACCGTCCCAACCCTCTTGTTGCCCAGTGTTGAACTTAGTGGTGTTAGGAGTAAGTCAGTAATTCGGGCGACTGGTCACATTTTCACTGGACTTGCCACACTGAGATAATGACACATTGCAGCGAGTGACAGGGACAGTCGAATTTTACTAACCAGTCCTGTTAATAATAAAAATACTCATCTTTTTTGTGGCTCCTCTTTGTTTCATGTCGTTGGCTCGTCGTTCTCTTCCTTTCTGTGGTTCTACATCTACATGGATATTCTGCAAATCACATTTAAGTGCCTGGCAGAGGGTTCATTGAACCACCTCTACAATTTTCTGTTATTCCAATCTCGTAAAGCGCGCGGCAAGAATGAGCACCTATATCTTTCCGTGCGAGCTCTGATTTCCCTTATTTATTATGGTCATCGTTTCTCCCTACGTAGTAGGTCGGCGTCAGCAAAATATTTTCGCATTCAGAGGAGAAAGGTGGTGATTGAAATTTAGTGAGAAGATTTCGCTGCAACCTTTGTTTTAATGATGTCCACCCCAAATCCTGTATCATTTCAGTGACACACTCTCCCCTATTTCGCGATAATACAAAGCGTGCTGTGTTTCTTTGAACTTTTCCGATGCATTCCGTGAATCCTATCTGTTAAGGATACCACACCGTGCAGCAGTATTCTAAAAGAGGTTCAAATGGTTCAAATGGCTCTGAGCACTATGGGACTTAACTGCTGAGGTCATCAGTCCCCTACAACTTAGAACTACTTAAACCTAACTAACCCAAGGACATCACATACATCCATGCCCGAGGCAGGATTCGAACCTGCGACCGTAGCGGTGGCGCGGTTCCAGACTGTAGCGCGTGGAACGGCTCGGCCACACCGGCCGGCGCCGTCTGCAAACAATTGTCTAAAGGATGATCGGGATACTAGTTGAATAGCAATGTGAAAACTGGTGGACATGCTGCACAATTACATATATTACTTCTAGTCATTTCATTTCACAGTACAAATAAATAAAACACACACAACTCTTTCTCCATCCACGCACTTCCGACTCCTACAAGCAGCTGTCCAAAAAGAACCAAGTTTTTCCTCTAAAAACGTCTCGCAAATAAATTACTATCATACAAGTATATCGATCTATTTATGCAAAATAATCTTTGCCACATACATTTCATAAATAAAATACAGTTAACTGTCAATCTTTTTTGAGAAGTTTATAATCATCATTGTAATTACAGTAAGTATTTATAAACGTTGACATTTAAACATTTTCATGTAGTTTTGTAGCAGTGGATTTTTGGTTTTTATGTCTTCACCGCGGTATCGTTCACTTCATATGATACAAGATCGGATAGTACATTTATCTCACTGTAACCAGTTTCATTACACACTGTGTTCCATGATTGCAATTAATATGCATTTACAATACGTTCTTATTGTTTGCATTGGCAGCTTGTAATTGTAAATGGTGAGATTAATAATTTTCTTCATCGTTCTCCTGGCTCTCTTTTACTGCTCGCCCAAGAAGACGCCTAAGTATCTGGTGAGGCACGTGTCGTTTAATTACGTGGTCGGGTCTCTTAAAAGCTTGAAGCCAGAGCACTGCTGACAAAAGTTTCCCGTACCAGCTCTGTGTCTCAGAGCCGAAGTGCGGCCGTGGGTGGCGTGGCACACGGAAGGCGCCCTGCAAATGCCAAGGTGAGGGGACAGGAAACGGGGGACCCCAGGACACCCTACACGCACGGTGACAGACGGGAGGAAGCTGCTACCGTGGCGGCGGCAGCGCGGCTAGTCGTCAGTTATACGATCCCACGTTCGTTCTGTAGTGTTCCAGTTCTACCACCTATCTTTTGCCCCAAGAATTTTTTTCTCAGACACTCACAACAGCATCCATCTGTCTCGGTCCCGGTTTCTGGCGTTATATAGTGTCCTTTCCTCGTCACAACTGCGATTAAGTGGGCATATAGGGGGAAACAAATTTATTGTTTTTCCGTTTATGTGTCTAATCCACTATGGGTCTTTACTGCAGGTACTCACACTTTTCGGTTGCACGCCATCGCGACCTGCCGCACATTGCTACTCAAACATCGAAGTCTGACTGCTCCTCGCGCCACTGTCTGCAGCAGCTGATGGTGATGTGCAGTAGTTGTGTTCTATAACGGTTCGACTCCTGCCGGATTCTGCGTCGCCCGTGGACTTCGGAAACAACGGGGCGCGAGGTTAAACAACTCCGTCCGCTAGTATGCCAAAACAGACACGCCCCACGCAGCGAAAGATTCAAGGCGACTGCAACAAGTTAGCTGCCAGTTGCGGAGTTTTTCTGAAGCTGTTGCGCCCTTCGCCGCCTTTAACTAGAGGTTCGTTTGGTTGCGGTCGAACGTGAAGCGATGTCTTCCACATGAAGGCAATAGTGGTGCGCTTACAACACCACTTGTTTCTGTTTATCGCGGAGGCAGTTTAGCGATTCCGCGCACAGTGAGCTCATTACTGTAGGAGCTCTCCTCCCTCCAAGACATGTGGAGCAGTAGCGACAGCTTGAATGCTTCAGCATCCAGGATTCCCCCCAGTATCAAACGTTTCCTCCTCCGTACCTCAGACAAAGCATCGATGTTAAGGGTTCGTACTTTTTCCATCCACGCTGACGGAAAAATCCGCAATAACAAAACATAATTAAGGGGAGGTTTACCATCTCTGGCCGAAAAAAGCATATTCTTTGAGAATTTTTTTCTCGAGATATGTTATAGATATCAATGTCAAATCTGGTCAAAATGTTTATTGATATATCCTCTACAAACTGGAATTTTTTCGACCGGAAATGTCGAGGAGCAAAGGCGGAAACGCCGTCGGAACGAAACAAAATTTCGATGTAGAACTCCACGCGCGGTATGTCACAGGTCAGCCGGCACGTCTGAAATCAAAATTGCGTTGACGTTAGCGAAGTATATAAGATTCTTTAGAAGTTGTACCCCGCTTAAGTTATTTGGACAATAGGAAACAAAATGGCGGCCATTTCAAACAAAATAGGGTTTTTTCATCGATTTTTTTACTTGGTCGGCCAAGTAAAAATATTTATAGTTGATGGATCGGAATAAAAGTGGTACAACTCCTAGACAATTTAGTTAGCTTCGTCGGAAACAAAGAATCATGCCAATCGGTTCAGTAGATTTGAAATTACCGTACCGTATGTCTGCCGGCTGTTGTCAATGCCCGACCACCCCTCTTATCAGTCCTTCTTCGACGATTCTCTCGACCGTCAGTATGGGTTGTATGTGTCTGCCCTCCAGCCCCCTGGAGTCCGCTTTCGTCGCCTGCTTCGACAATAGGATTTTGCCCTCCCTACCACCTTCAGAGGGGTGAGAGCTCGACACCACCTTGGCTCCAGGCTCCGGTTCACATTCATCTTGACCTCCGCTCGCTCCCGAATGAGGCTGAGTGTATTGCTCACGGTTTGTCGAACTTCATGCGCGATTCGCCAATAACACCTTTATTTACACTGATGGCTCCAAGACTGACGATGGTGTCGGCTGTGCCTTTGTCGTCGGGGACGTCACCTTTAAATACCGGCTCCTCGACCAGTGTTCCAGCTCTACGGCCGTGCTTTTTGCTCTCTCTCAGGCCGTTCAGTATGCCCGCCGCCACCGCCATTCATCGTGTGTACTCTGCTCTGATTCACTCAGTGCTCTTCAGAGCCTTGGAGCTCCATATCCGGTCCAGCCCTTGGTGCAACGGATCCAGCAATCCCTCCATTCTTTTGCTAATCATGGCTCCCCTGTTAGCTTTATGTGGGTTCCAAGCTATGTAGGAGTGCCTGGGAATGAGGCTGCTGATGCTGCGGCCAAGGCTGCAGTTCTCCTGCCTCGGCCAGCCTCCCTTTGTGTCCCATCGTCTGACATTAGTGGGGTTGTCTGTAACAGGTTTGTGTCATTATGGTGGGATACTTGGTCGTCACTTCAAGAAAATAAGCTCCGGGCCATAAAACCGTTCCCAACAGCTTTGACAACCTCCTCCCGACCATCTCGGCGATAGGTCATTTGACCAGGTTGAGGATTGGGCATTACCAGTTTAGCCACCGCTACCTGCTATCCGGTGACCCCGCCCTGCAGTGCCCTTGTGATAATGCATTGACAGTGCGCCATGTTTTATTGTCTTGTCCCCGTTTTAATCAATCTCGTGTTGTCCTGTCTCTGCCATCTACCCTACAGGAAATTTTAGCTGATGACGCTCGAGCAGCTGCTCGTGTTCTTCGTTTTATTACTTTGACGGACTTATCCAAAGACATCTAACTCTTTTAATTATTTTATCTGCGTCTTTGTAAGAACTTTCTGGTGTGCGCCCCCCCCCCCCCCCTTGAGTTTTACCGGATTATATGTGCACTTAAATTTGTGACTGGGCGCTAATGACCTCAGTAGTTGAGCGCCCTAAAACCCCACAAAAAAAGCCATACCGCGCGAAAAATAGTCATTTCGAGAAAAACGCATTTGAAGTTTTGACTACATATAAATGCAATATTATGCAACTTACGTTCAGTCTGCTATTTCGGGTCCATAAACTAGTCCTTCCTCATAGAGGCCGTTCTGCTCGACCTGGGCCATCCTGCGCTGCTCTAAAGCCGCTCGTACGGCCGGTGACAAGCGGTTTTCGGCCGCTTGAATCCGGTGGTCGTCCGAATGCTTGGCGAACTGCATCGAATAGAGCCCCAGGGTGACGTCCATCGTTGTCATGGTCTTCAGAATTGCTCAATACCCTTCGTTGAAGCTGCTCACTGCCAGGAAAGTCGCAATCTCCACAGTCTTCGCACCAGAATGCAAATGCTTGGGAGCTAACTTCCAAATACACGCGTTCAAACTTTTATTTGAATTTTCTGTGTTTCCTCGCAAGCACCGGTACAATAACTCGTCCTCCGAAAGGGCCTCGAAAGATAGGATGAACCACTTTTTGAACTTTTTTTGGAGCGGCTGGTCGTGTTGATATTCGTCCAGATGTCCGGTAGCCCCTGCAATGCGCCACTTGCACGAACCAGTTTCCACACCCGGACAATTTTGGTGTTGTGGGTGGTCATCCGTCGATCTCTTGTGGAAATACGTTGCCCAAATTGCCTTCTTCATCCGTTCCACCGAAGTGGAATGCCGTCGGATTCCCAAGCCGTAGTACGTCGTAAGCTACTTGATCCTTGGGCAAGCACATAGAATAATTTTTCGCTGATTAGAAATTCCCGAAAAAAACTGGTGCGCGAAAAAGGCCGATTTCGGGCAGGTTCATTTTTGTTTGTTCAACCGCGAATAAAAAACATTTCCATTCCGTATTCGGAAAAACCGTTTTATGGGTGGATTCTAAACACTTTTATGGATCCAAAAATGCAATAAAAATCGATTTTTTTAACCAAAAGATAATAAAGCTCCCCTTAATATGGAGTGATGAAATTACGGGAATACATCTGTGTAGCTAACATATTTAAATGATTAAAATCGGTAGATAACAGGATAATGTAACCGCAACATAAGCCATTGCAATAAAAAAAATGGTTCAGATGGCTCTAAGTACTATGGGACTTAACATATGAGGTCATGAGTCCCCCAGATTTAGAACTACATCTACATTTGTACTCCGCAAGCCACCCAACGGTGTGTGACGGAGGGCATCTTACGTGCCACTGTCATTACCTCCCTTTCCTGTACCACTCGCGTATGGTTCGCGGGAAGAAGGACTGCCGGAAAGCCTCCGTGCGCGCTCGAATCTCTCTAATTTTACATTCGTGATCTCCTCGGGAGGTATAAGCAGGGGGAAGCAATATATTCGATACCTCATCCAGAAACGCACCCTCTCGAAACCTGGACAGCAAGCTACACCGCGATGCAGACCGCCTCTCTTGAAGAGTCTGCCACTTGAGTTTGCTAAACATCTCCGTAACGCTATCACGCTTATCAAATAACCCTGTGACGCACCGCTCTTCTTTGGATCTTCTCTATCTCCTCTGTCAACCCGACCTGGTACGGATCCCACACTGATGAGCAATACTCAAGTATAGGCCGAACGAATGTTTTGTAAGCCACCTCCTTTGTTGATGGACTGCATTTTCTAAGGACTCTCCCAATGAATCTCAACCTGGCACCCGCCTTACCAACAATTAGTTTTATATGATCGTTCCACTTCAAATCGTTCTGCACGCATACTCCCAGATATTTTACAGAGGTAACTGCTACCAGTGTTTGTTCCGCTAACATATAATCATACAATAAAGGATGCTTCTTTCTATGTATTCGCAATACATTACATTTGTCTATGTTAAGGGTCAGTTGCCACTCCCTGCACCAAGTGCGTATACGCTGCAGATCTTCCTGCATTTCGCTACAATTTTCTAATGCTGCAACTTCTCTGCATACTACAGCATCATCCGCGAAAAGCCGCATGGAACTTCCGACACTATCTACTAGGTCATTTATTTATATTGTGAAAAGCAATGGTCCCATAACACTCCCCTGTGGTACGCCAGAGGTTACTTTAACGTCTGTAGACATCTCTCAATTGAGAACAACATGCTGTGTTCTGTTTGCTAAAAACTCTTCTGTCCAGCCACACAGCTGGTCTGATATTCCGTAGGCTCTTACTTTGTTTATCAGGCGACAGTGCGGAACTGTATCGAACGCCTTCCGGAAGTCAAGGAAAATGGCATCTACCTGGGAGCCAGTATCTAATATTTTCTGGGTCTCTTGAACAAATAAAGCGAGTTGTGTCTCACACGATCGCTGTTTCCGGAATCCATGTTGATTCTAACAGAGTAGATTCTGGGTTTCCAGAAATGACATGGTACTCGAGCAAAAAACATGTTCTAAAATTCTACAACAGATCGACGTCAGAGATATAGGTCTATAGTTTTGCGCATCTGCTCGACGACCCTTCTTGAAAACTGGGACTACCTGTGCTCTTTTCCAATCATTTGGAACCCTCCGTTCCTCTAGAGACTTGCGGTACACGGCTGTTAGAAGGGGGGCAAGTTCTTTCGCGTACTCTGTGTAGAATCGAATTGGTATCCCGTCAGGTACAGTTGACTTTCCTCTGTTGAGTGATTCCAGTTGCTTTTCTGTTCCTTGGACACTTATTTCGATGTCAGCCATTTTTTCGTTTGTGCGAGGATTTGGAGAAGGAACTGCAATGCGGTATTCCTCTGTGAAACAGCTTTGGAAAAAGGTGTTTAGTATTTCAGCTTTACGCGTGTCATCCTCTGTTTCAATGCCATCATCATCCCGGAGTGTCTGGATATGCTGTTTCGAGCCACTTACTGATTTAACGTAAGACCAGAACATCCTAGGATTTTCTGTCAAGTCGGTACATAGAATTTTAAATTCACTGAACGCTTCACGCATAGCCCTCCTTACGTTAACTTTGACATGGTTTAGCTTCTGTTTGTCTGAGAGGTTTTGGCTGTGTTTAAACTTGCAGTGAAGCTCTCTTTGCTTTCGCAGGAGTTTCTTAACTTTGTTGTTGAATCACGGTGGGTTTTCCCGTTCCTCACAGTTTTACTCGGCACGTACCAGTCTAAAACTACTTAAACCTAACCAACCTAAGGACATCACACACATTCATGCCCGAGGCATGATTCGAACCTGCGACCGTAACAGCAGCGCGGTTTCAAGCCATTGCATAGCTGAAATGTTGGTACATTAATAACCGCTGTAACTGCCAGAATGTTGAATGCAAGCATGCATACGTGCATGCATTGTGTTGTACAGGTGTCGCCGAAAGTCAGTTTGTGTGGTCGAGTTCCATGAGTGTTGCACTTGGTCGGTCAGTACAGGCACGGTTAATGCTGTTTGTGGATGACGCTGGTGTTGTCGTCCGATGATGTCCAATATGTTCTCGATTGGAGACTGATCTGGTGGTAGAGCATGTCAAGGCAATATGTCGACACTCTGTAGAGCATGTTGGGTTACAATGGTGGTATGTGGGCGAGCGCTATACTGTTGGAAAAACACTCACCGGAATGGTGTTTATGGATGGCAGCACAGTAGGTCGAACCACCAGACTGACGTACAAATTTCCAGTCAGGTTGCGTGGGAAAACCACGAGATGCTCCTGAGAAATCGCACCCCAGACCGTAACTCCAGGTGTGGGTCCTGTGTGTCTAGCGGGCAGACATGTTGGTTGCAGGCCTTCAACTGGCCTCCTCGTAACCATCATTGGCACCGACGCAGAACCAGCTTTCATCAGAAAGCACAGTAGGCATCCATCCCCTCGTTTGACACCATTGAAGTCGCTAATGGCGGTGGTTTGGGGTCAGTGGAATGCACGCTGCAGAGCGTCTGTCTCGGAGCTGTCCTTGAAGTAAGCGATTTCTAACAGTTTGTTGTGTCATTGTGGTGCCAACTGCTGCTCAAATTGCTGCTGAAAATGCAGTACGATGCGCCAGAGCTATATGCCGAATACGATGGTCTTCCCCCTCGGTAGCGTCTCGTGGCCGTGCGGAACCCGGTCTTCTTCCGACATTCATTCTTTACCACCGATGCGAGCAGTCATGTACAATCTGTCTGCAATATGACAGAAGGAACATCCACCTTGTAGCCTTGTTAGACGACCTCGTTCATACTCTGTGAGGTGTTGATAACGGCGTCTTTGTTGCCTTGAAGGCATTCTTGACTAACATCAACTCACAGCGTCATATTTAAAAGGGAACTAACGCACACGACTGTTACAGCGTGTATTTAAAGGAAACCTGATTTGCATCCTCACGGCGGCGCTACTAGCGCCACACTTATGCGAATGGTGCAAAATTAAAGTAGACATCATCTTTCAGGTGTTGAAACAAGCCTACGAACTTTCGTTTCTTTCTTTCTTTCTTTCTTTCTTTGTTTCTTTATCGTCGCCTTGTCCCACGTCACGTAGGGTCGGCGTCGCTCTCCTGGATCCTTCTCCTCCATAGTTCTCTATCCATTGCCTCTTCCTTCTTCCATCCTTTTTCCCTTAGGTCCCCGGATATCTTATCCTTCCACCTCATCTTCGGTCTTCCTCTCCTTCTCGCTCCTTCAATCTTTATATTTTCAACTCTGTTTCTGATATACTCTTCCCCTTTTCTCTGTAAGTGTCCGTACCACCTTAGTCTGCTCTCTCGTATCTTTTCCCCCGTGAGTCCCACTTTCACAGCTCCTCTAACAAATTCGCTTCTAATCCTGTCCTTCCTTGTTACCCCACACATCCACCTCAGCCACTTCCATCTTCCTTTCCTGGGCTACTGTGATTCGCCATGTCTCTGCCCCGTATATCATAGCAGGCCTTACCACCGACTTGTACACTTTCCCTTTCAACCCAATGCTCACCTTTTTGTCACACAACACTCTACTCATTTTTCTCCAGTTGTTCCAACCTCAATTTATTCGGTGTTTTATCTCGCTTTCCAGTCCTCCATCCCTCTGTATGTACGACCCCTGGTGTTTAAATTTGCAGACCGATTTCAGCTCATCATCCTGGATCTTGCAAGACCTCATTTGCACATCCTTCAGTGCTAAATATTCTGACTTCGTCCTGCTAATTTTCATTCCTCTTTCTTCTAGTGCCTTCCTCCAATCCTCCAGCTTTTCCTCAAGTCTGTCGATGCTCTGCTCACAAAGTTTCGTTTATGTCGCACAAGTACTTCTTGGTGTTGCGATTTTTGTCCGTCTGTGTAAATGTGACGGCATCAGTCGAAGAGGATGACGTGTAATATTATTTTCTTAAGGAAAAGGTAAATCTTGATGTGCTGCGATACAAGTTGAGGAGAGTTCCTAATCTGTAATCGTTCAGTCCTCTATGAGCCGTCGTTCAAGTCGTGGAAGGTCCCCCGCAGCGCTGTTCGCTATTTGTTCTCCTTCCATTTGTAAAAGGCAAGATGCACCCATTCTGACGTACAATACTGACGTTACGGGTTTCAATCGCGGTGGCGGGAGACGTTTTCGCCAACGAGTGTGGTACATTACAGGACGAGAGGCGGCGGTGTGTGGTGTTGCATGACGAGACTTTGCATCATCGTCCTGCATTAAACACCGAATATGCCCGAAGTGTACCGTGGAGTGAGAGCATGGCGACCCGCCCAGCGAGCGAGGTGGTGCAGTGGTTAGCACACTATGGTTCAAATCCCGGTCCGACTACCCAGATTTAGGTTTTCTTTGAGTTCCCTAAATCGCTCCAGGCAAATGCCGGGATGGGTCCTTTGACAGGGCGCGGCCGATTTCCATCCCCATCCATTCGTAATCTGAGGTTGTGCCCCGAGTCTTATGATTCCGTTGTCGAAGGAACGTTAAACTGTAACCTTCCTGGCTCTATGAGGATCGCGCATGCCACGTGGCGACGTTACCCTCTCCGACAGCCTCCGTGCTAGTCAAGAGGCGTAGGCTGCATGCCGGCACTTGATATGACACCTCTCTCTCTCTCTCTCTCTCTCTCTCTTTCCCTCCCTCCGCTCTCATCTGTGTTCGCTCTACCTACATTCATCTCAGTTACACTGTACACAGTATTTCGCATCTAGTACGCAGCACACGCAAACCGCCGAAATTGTGTTCATTTAAACGCATGCGCCAAGCAATGATCCATATGGAAAGCAAAGTAAACAGAGGCCAAATGAGTCTGTGCTGAGACCGAACTGTGCGCGTCATGCAAATGTAAAACAATTGCAAGGCCAAGAGAAGAAAAACGAACCCAACGGACGTACGTGAGTCTAAAGTACTTGGTGCGCCTCTGTTAGCCTTCTACACCGAATTAATTTCTACATCCCACATTGCTCTAATATTTATTGAAAAGTTTCGTGAATGCATAGCTAGTAAGCATATGATTTGTAATTTTTCCCATGCTATGTATTGTTCGACCATTATTTTATGGACTCGACTCGAGATGGAATAAATTCAGGAAACCACTGTATGAGGAAAGGATGTGTGATCAATAAAAAACGATCACAACCAATACTAATCCGACTGTTAAGATTTAATTATTAAAAAGTTGAAATGTACGACATTTTTTAAACCGAGAATGGATACAAAATCGTGTTTGCAGTGACATCTCTTCTAACCTCTTGCCTTCGTGTGTCGCATTGTCTGCGTCGTCAACTTGTGCTCTTTACTGAAAGATAGTCTCCTTCCGCTTGTAGTCGCACGCCGTCAGGAACGCCATTAACTCTTGCTTTTTTATTTATTTAGGACGTAGCGTTTCTGTTTTCCTCTTTGTCGAATCTGGCCTCTTCGAGGTTGTCAGCGGACGATATATTTGTCACTGACATCCCATCTTGCCACTTTGTGCCAAAAACAAAGCGTTTTGTACCTAACACAAGCTCCCCACGTTGTAATTGGACTTTCCCCTTCAAAATGTCGATCAATCATTTGCTTTTTGCCCTGACCGTGCCCACTGCATGAAGATCTGATTCAGGCAAAGTAGTCATCAGTTGATAAGAATTTAAATGTTTCTCGAAGGCAGCAAGTCGATAAAACTTCACGTACGTTTCTCGAAGTCTCACTACAACTCTCTCCTCAAGAGAAAAATTGGAACCTTCTTGTCCTTGCCAAACGGTATGTATATAACAACTAATCTAATAAATATATGAAACTTCTTTGATGTCTTTACTTGTCCACAACAAAACGCAAAGTGAAATGTACCCCACTGTAACAAAAAAGCGGACCCGCGCCCAGGCGCCACACTGTTGGCTTCAGATAGTTCGTAAAACCAACAACGCGTCTTGGCGTCACACGCGGGTGCCCTGTAGGCATGAGAAGCAAATGTGTGTTTGGTGATACACCTATGTCACTGTGGTCATGAAAGGATTAAAATGAAACACGTATAGCAGTTTAATGAAAGAAACTTAGCCTCGCGGGGTAGCCGCGCGGTCTGTGGCCCCTTGCCTCGGTTCGTGCGGCTCCCCCCTACCCCCGTCGGAGGTTCGAGTCGGCATGGGTGTGTGTGTATGTGTTGTCAAAAATGGCTCTAAGGATTATGGGACTTAAGATCTGAGGTCATCAGTCCCCTAGACTTAGAACAAGGTAAACCTAACAACATCACACACATCCATGCCCGGTACTGGATTAGACGAGTAGATCGAGTAAGTAAAAGTAGATCGAGTAAGTAAAGAGCGGTAGTCGTCGAACTGCGAAAAAATGAAACTTATGGCAAAACCTGACTACAATGAGTTCTCCGTTGATGCGACACATCCTGATGGATTAAAGAATCGTCAGTTTCGTAATAGAAGAAAGTAGGGAGAGGGGTGAAAATCGTAGGGAGAAACCATGGAATGAGAACAGTAAGCCAATTCACATGGAGGTTGCGGTACTTATACAGAGATGGAGAGGTCCCAAATAATACTGGGGCCAAAAGTGCTCCAACAGTAGCTGCTAGAATCTGTACTCATTACCGTACAATGTTGGGCAAGACGGCGAGTGTTCATCAGTCAAAGGCAACGTCAGGAGTGTGCTTCCAGGGCAACGCGGTTCCAGATTGAAGCGCCTAGAACCGCTCGGCCACAGCGGCCGGCTGTGTGTTGTCCTTAGCATAAGTTAGTTTAAGTTAGATTAAGTAGTGTGTAAGCCTAGTGACCGATGACCTCATCAGGTTGGTCCCATAGAAACTTACCACAAATTTCCAATTTTCCAAAGAAACGTAGTCAAAATTTTAAACTATAATTTTATTTCCGCAGTAAATAAGTAAGTCCAGCTTCTACAGCTTTTATGACAGCGCGGGAGGAGTTTCCTCATTTGCAATTACAAGTTAGTAGTATAACAGTTTGAAAAAGAACGTAACATAGAGGGTGTGAGAGAAATTTTTCATGTTCTATAGTAGATGACTTTGCGATCGCTTAGTTCTGGACACATTTTTTCTATTTGGCACTACCCAAACACAGCAAAGCCTGTAAAATATTATATACTTTGATCGGTGAGCAAGTACAGAAGAAATTACACATAGTTTGAAATTTTGTTACAAAAACGCTGCCAAATCTATTTGTGTTGTGTTTGAACATGATCCCTTAACAGTACATGGGCAACAAAGCCGATGGAAGCGTTTCCTACCAGAAAATTTTAATATTGATCACGAAATACTCGTAAGTTGAGCAACGCCACAACCTTAGCGGGCTTGCTGCTCATTACAGGCGCCAAATTCGGTGATGCCCATGGTGATGTGTGGAAATAGTGGTCGTCGAAATGAAGTGAAGCTCTGCTGATTGACGAAAAGAGATGTTTGGCTCAAGGAATGTGCGGCTGTGTGTTTTTAGCAACTCTGCCTTGGAATTCATTTTCAATGCTTTTTTCTCGATACGCTCCTCTGTTGTTTATATCTTCTGGTTTTATATTGTTTCTTTCTACATCCCATGTGGGATTTTTTTGCAACTGTTCCGCGTTATGATGACGGAAACTATGACGGTTGTGTAGACAGCACGCAGTGGTTTCGCGGGCCGCGGCGTTCCGACCTCTGGCGTAGACGATAGAGACGTCAGCAGAAAGAGCACTGTAAAAAAAAACGCACTAAACAAACATTCCAACAAGTTTCCGCATCCAACAGTAGCAGTCAAGCGCAAGCGCTTGCACTACGACTTTTGTTGTCCTTTTTCAGCACAATTTCCGGTTACGTGATTCGGTTCCGTACCGTACATCGTGTGTGTAAAAACAGCTCTTCCTCTCACAGCTGGTAACGGGCCGGAACAGTTCAATTAGCCGCGTGGCTCTTTTTTTTTTCCGGAGCGCCAAGTTTCATAAACATCGCGCCGCCCTTTCAGAGACAGTCCGCCCGCCGTACCGCCGCGGATGTGGCGGCTGCGGCGTGGCCGTCAAAAATAGCGGCGCCGCAGTGCCGTGAACGGGCCGGCCGGAGCGGAAGTAAACACACCGAGTGTGAGGGGAGGCGGGGGCGTGCCAGTGCGCTCGTGTTTTGGTTCCGCCGGCAGCGCGGCCGTCCTGATGCTCGCGAAGCGTCGACGTAAGGCCTCTCGTCTGTCCAACGCAACCCCTGCGTTCCTCTCGGAGATCCTTCTGACATGGCGCTACCTCCGCCATCCACCAGCAACACATCGCGCCGCAGGTCGATGAACTCAGTCCCACAACAGTTTCTTAACACGGCGGAGCACACACGTATTCAAAAATGGTTCAAATGGCTCTGAGCACTATGGGACTTAACATCTCAGGGCATCAATCCCCTAGAACTTAGAACTACTTAAACCTAACTAACCTAAGGACGTCACACACATCCATGCCCGAGACAGGATTCGAACCTGCGACCGTAGCGGTCGCGTGGTTCCAGACTGTAGCGTCTAGAACCGCCCGGCCACCGCGGCCGGCACACACATATTAATCGACTGGTTATCTAATCGTCATGGACTAAAATTTCCCCCGTCAAACAGGCTGGCAATCACAGAGTTCAAGCTGAGTACAGAAAGGCTTTTTTTTTCTTTTCGTATATCTAAGTGTCCCATCCATCAAGCTGGTTGTTTAGATATTGCTACACCTCAAAAAATGAACGATGAACCTCACAAAAGTAATTGCCGCGGAATATTACCGCAGTGTTTGAGGAAGGAAAGGGGAGGGGGGGGGGGTGTCCGCAGCTCGTGGTCGTGCGGTCGTGTTCTTGCTTCCCACGCCCGGGTTCCCGGGTTCGATTCCCGGTGGGGTCAGGGATTTTCTCTGCCTCGTGATGGCTGGGTGTTGTGTGATGTCCTTAGGTTAGTTAGGTTTAAGTAGTTTTAAGTTCTAGGGGACTGATGACCATAGATGTTAAGTCCCATAGTGCTCAGAGCCATTTGAACCATTTTTTTTGGGGGGGGGGGGGGGGTCGGGGGGAGATTGCTGAGGGTAACTAATAGTAATAGTATGGTATTCTGCCTTCCGGCAGGTCTTGTCATGGGTTAAGCTTCTTCCCCGTTTGTCTGTCCATAGCCAGTCTTTTCATTTCTGAATATTTGTCTCCTTTTATATTGTCCAGCATTTGATATCTTCTTTTTCCTCTTCCCCTTTTTCCCCTCCATCATTCCTTCTATTCCTTCCTTCAATAAACAGTACCTCCTCAAACAATGTCCACTCCAGTTCCGTTTTCTCTTTCAGCATGTTTCTTTCTCCTCCAGCTCTTCTTAATACTTCTTCATTTCTTACTCAGTCTTCCCATTTCACCTTTTCCATTCTTCTCCATATCCACGTCTCTAGTGCCTTCAGTCTTCTTTCATCTTCCTTCCTCAATGTCCAGGTCCCAGCACCATTTAGTGCAACGCTCCAGATGTAACATTTCACAAGTCTTTTCCTCACATCTTTGTTTAGTGGTCCACAAACTAATTTCTGTTCCCTCTTGAATCCTTCTTTCGCCATTGCAATTCTTTTCCTAATTTCTGTTGAGCCCATATCATCCATTATTACACTTCCCAAATAACTGAAGTACTTCACTTGCTCTATTTCCTCTCCTCCTATTTTCATACGGCATTTTCTCCCCTTTCCTCCAATTACCATGCTTTTTGTTTTCTTCTTGTTAATGTTCATCCCATACATATTCTTCTAATTTTGTGTTTAGATCATCTAACATTTGTTCCTTCTCTCTTACACTCACCGGCCGTTGTGACCGAGAGGTTCTAGGCTCTTCAGTCCGGAACCGCGCTGCTGCCGCGATCGCAGGTTCGAATCCTGCCTCGGGCATGGGTGTGTCTGATGTCCTTAGGATTACTTAGGTTTAAGTAGTTCTAAGTCTAGGGGACTGCTGATCTCAGATGTTAAATCCCATAGTGCTTAGAGCCATTTGAACCATTTTCTCTTGCACTCTCTGCCATCACAACCATGTCGTGTGCAAATCTTATACACTCCACTCTCTGACCCCCCTATACAAGCTCCTCTCCTTCCGTCAAAACTTTCGCTAATAATTTCTTCCATATATATATATACATTGAACAGTGTTGGTGATAAACAAGAACCTCGTCTTACATCTCTTCCCAGTTGTTTCTTCACTAGTCACACTAATGAAACATGATTTTTTTTCCTTTGTTTATCAGCGTTAATTCGATTGTTGGCCGACGATGATGATGGAAGTTAGTGAAAACTGTGATTCCCACACGGTATGCGTCACATCTGCCGTGGAAAACTATCAAGTCTCATAACGCGCAGTGAAGCTGCCCAAATGTAAACAATTGTGTGAAAGGTAGCATGGAAGGCATTGTGCAAGAAAACTGTAGATCTAAATCCACATTACGAGAGCCACTGTTCAATGCACGTTGTACCACTGCTAGGCATTACATTTCTTGTTCCACTCGCAGATGGAGAGAGGGAAAACGTGATTGCTCGCGCGCCTCAATGTTTCTTTTAATCCGACCTGGTGGGGATCCGAAACACTTAAAAGCTGTACTCAGCCATTCACTTTGCCTACAACCTACTGTATGTGCTCGTTTCATTTCATATCGTTACGCCTGGATATTTAATTGGCGTGACTGAGTAATTATACATGCAGCTTAACTCCAATAGATCAATATTTAAAGCAAGCTGGCATACGTCTCACCAAGTGGAAATCGTACCCAAATCACTCTGGAGGCCCCTACCGTCACTGTACGGCGACACTTGAGCGTACACGTCAGCTTCTTCAGCGTACAGTCTCAGACAGCTGTCCTCCGAATACGACAGACCTTTCATGTATATGGAGGAGTGCACCTAACGCACTTCCCTGGAAGCACACTCCTGACGTTGCCTTTGACTGATGAACACTCGCCGTCTTGCCCAACATTGTACGGTAATGAGTACAGATTCTAGCAGCTACTGTTGGAGCACTTTTGGCCCCAGTATTATTTGGGACCTCTCCATCTCTGTATAAGTACCGCAACCTCCATGTGAATTGGCTTACTGTTCTCATTCCATGGTTTCTCCCTACGATTTTCACCCCTCTCCCTACTTTCTTCTATTACGAAACTGACGATTCTTTAATCCATCAGGATGTGTCGCATCAACGGAGAACTCATTGTAGTCAGGTTTTGCCATAAGTTTCATTTTTCGCAGTTCGACGACTACCGCTCTTTACTTACTCGATCTACTTTTACTTACTCGATCTACTCGTCTAATCTTCAGCATTCCTCTGTACCACCAAATTTCAAAAATTTACACTCCTGTCTTGTCTGAACTGTTTATATTCGATTTTAATAAATGTCTCATTTTGAGAAACTGTTTTTCTTGTTGTAGCCAGTTTGCATTTTATATCCTGTCTTCTTCGGCGATCATCAGTTATTTTCAGAATAAGCTTTTCGCTCTGCAGCGGAGTGTGAAATTCCTGACAGGGTAAGGCTATGTGCAGGGCCGAGACTCGATCTCGGAACCTTTGCGGGCAAGTGCTGTACCGACTGCTCTACACAAGCACGACTCACGACCCGTCTCCATAACAATACTTCCACCAGTACCTGATTTCCTACCTTCCAAACTCGCTCTTGCCTGCGAGAGACAAAGATGCCAAGTCCGAGTCTGCGAGTAGCACAAAGTTTTAATATGGCAGGAAGCTTCATCACTTACTTTGCTGCCCAAATAGCATAACTCTTCTAGTACTTTTAGTAACTCCAAATTTCTCCTTGGTTTCCATTACTGCTTATTAAATGTACAGACTGAATAACATCAGTCCGTCTCACTCCCTTGTTAGTTACTGCTTCCCTTTCACGCTCTATGACTCTGGTTTCTGTACAGGTTTCCTGAGTACAGTCCCTCCCATCCTCCAAATTTTTAAAAGTTAATTCTAGTCAATATTGTCAGAAACTTTCTCTACATTTACAAATGCTACGAACTTTGATGCGACTTTCTTCAACCTATCTTCTAAGATACGCAGTAGGGTCAATATTGACTCTCGCCGTCCTACATTTCGCTGCTAAACAAACTGATCTTACCCGAGGTCAGCTTCTGTCAGTTTTCCATTATTTTGTAAGTATTTAGTGTCAGTATTTTACAATCATGAGTGATGGTTCTGAAATATTCATACCTCTCACCAGCCTTCCTTCTTTGGAATGGGAATTATTTCATTCTCCTTGAAGTGTGAGTGTATTTTGCCAGTCTCTCACATCTTGCAAACGGAGTGGAACAGTTTTGTCATGGCTGCCTCTCCGAAGGATCCCAGTAATTCTTCTCGCAGTGCCATATGTCCCACCTCAACTTCACCTACTGCGTTTTCTGTTTCCATAATATCGTCTTCGGGTTTGTTTCCCTGGTACACACACTCAACATATTCCTTCCACCTTCCAACCTCCCCTTTTTTACTGAGTATAGCCTTCCACATGAGCTCCTAATATTAGTGAAGTTGCTCGTCTGTTCTAGAAAGGCGTCTATAATTTACTACAGGCGACATTATCTTTATATAATCATAGAATTGCTGTACGACCCTGCATCATGCATCCTTCTAGAGTCCTGCGTTTTCGTCCCAGTACTACTGCAAAATACATTAAACTAGAAATAAGGCAACAACCCCAGCTCCACCGACGAAAACGCGTGAATATGATTTTAAAATACGGAGCTGTATCTGTTCTACAAGCAATCAATCCCATTTGTGTACAAAGTTTGGCATTTGTGTGCAGTTAACGTTTGGTTGGTAACGAATATCGATTAAAAGGACACAAGTCTCCGCAGAAGCAATACCGCGTAGCAGACAGGTGTGATGAACAGATTCACAAGCGTCATAAACGGGGTATTATTTGGCGCAAAGTCAAACATTTGATTGGAAGACATGTTTTAACATATGAATTACTTACAAAATCATATCTCCGAAAACAGAATTTGCTGTACGTTCTTGTTTTATTCGTTACCGGAGTGCTAAATTGGAGTTACAATGGAATGATTAAAACACAGCGAAATGCAGGTGCTCGTGGCAAAGAAATGGATAATTCAATCATTCTGGCCTTTTGTTTCGAATGCGCTGGAAATGGTGTGTATAGTATGTCGACATGTGGTCCTTGTCGAGTGTGCGTATTGTCGCATGCCGCAGTAATACTCGGCATTTGCGCTTCGTTGACTAGCCAGGAAAGAACGTACGGCAGCACAGCAAATTGCATTTTAGGTGATGTGATTATGTAAGTTCTGCAAGTATTAAAATATACTGTTTCAATCAAATGTTGAAGTTTTTGCCGACTTCCACCTCATTTATGAATGTTGTGAATATGCTACTGACAACGGTCTATTACACTGCATTGCTTCTTTAGCGACGTCTGATTATGCTGTCTTTATATTACTTAACCACAAAACATTAATTGTACTCAAGTGCTGAGTTTTAGAGATACGTTACATTGATGGGCAGTAGAACAGACACATCTCCGTATCTTAAAATCATTTTTATTAGATGTCAGTCGTTCCATCTGAGATGCGATTGTTGTGGCTTCTTTAGTACAGACAGAATTTGGATGATGTAAATTTTTATTTAGCAGCCGCTACGTGTTTGGAGCATAAGCTTGTCTTCAGGCGACCGTTCTGCATAGGTTACGTACGAAGCTTATTTACAATTGATGGTGACTGAAAAGTTGTGTGTCGTCGGGCTCGCTCGCAGGTCTGAAAATAATTGATTTAGACAGCATGAGTTAGGTTAGCAATGACTCGAAGATTTTTTTGAATAACAGAACGTAGTATGTTGTCCAGGACAGCGAGTGTTGGTCAGTCAAAGGCAACATGAGGAGTGCCCCCAGCGAAGTGCGTTAGCAGCGCTCCCGTTGTCCGTGTGCGGCAAGGTGTTCTCGTATACGGTGGACAGCAAGCTGAGACTGTTAAGACGTCGTTGTATAGGGCGAAGTGTCGTCGCTGAATGATTTGCGCGGGATTTCTATTTGGCCTGGCGTATGCCGACTTGTTTTAAATATAGACATGCTTTAAGTTAATGTAGATGGATAGGGGAAGCCTATGAACGGGCAGTGGCTCGCGTTATATGGTTGTAGCTGTAAGAGCTTGTTGGAAAATGCCTTGCCTACTACTTTCTGCATAACTGTTTACGTTTGGGCAGCCTCACAGTGCGTTATGTGACTTCGTATTTTTCCACAGCAGATCTGACGCATGATATCGTCTCGACTGCAGTCCGCGCATATCGCGTGGAAATCAGGATTATCAGTGACTGCAATCGTCATTGTCCGCAAACAACAGTATTAATGCGAATAAACGAACGAGAAAATTTTATCTTGCATTACACGCTCACTGATTATCCTCAGCAAACCCCTCCTCTCCCTTCCTTCTCCCTCCCCACACGCTTCGTTTATTGTCCACGGCGATTACTTTGATGAGGTTCATTGGCCCTTCTTTGACGTGTAGCAAAATCGGAAGAAGCGATTTGATGGATGCGACACTTACATATACGAAGGGGGAAGAAGAGTTTAATATACTCATTAACGTATTCGGAACTGCGGATATCGATAGCCTCCAGCTATAGAATTGAATGACAACAAGGAAAATGTGTGCCGGACTGGGTCTCGAACCCGTATTTCCCGGTTATCTCGAGCGGTCGCCTTACCATTTGGTCTTTCGTGGACGACTCGCGGCCAGACCCAAACTACCATATGTCTTGAACCATGCGTCTACGACCTGTACTCTTACATCCATTATGTATATTCCCGTACAGCTGAGACATTTTACTTGAAAATCGCTTGCTCGGCGTCGGAGGGTAAATACGGTATTGCAATGCCTAAAAGAACTTGGCTTCCTAATTCAAAATATATTGTATTAATCGTATTAATATATTCAGTTTGAACTCTGTTTTTGTCAGCCTATCTGACGAGGAAATGTTTATCGACAACGATTAGATAAGCAGCCTATTAATACGGAGGTGGTCCACAGTGTTAAGAAGTTGTAGTCGGAAGGAGTTCATCGACCTGCGGCGCCAGATGTTCCTGATACATGTCGGTGGCGGCGCCGTGTCAAAAGGATAGGGGTGGAACGGGTGTTTGTGAATTATCAACTTTGAGCGCTGTGTGTGTGTGTCGTAGAGGGGGAGACAGAGGAATGTGTGTTATTTCTCGTTTTATGGAACGATTTCCCAACTGTAATCATCGTACTGTAAATAACAAACACAAACATCCTGAGATGCCTAATGCACCCGAGAAAAGTTTGTCAGAAGAAGAGTGTAGTTCGGAATTTAACTGTCGCACAGCATGTCTGGGTCATCCATATTGTTTGTTCTACAGCATTCCTTACCCGGCCCGGAGAGGAGCATTCCCTGGAATGCAGATTTTTGTTCTAAAAACTTCAGCCTTCTGTAAAACACTGAAACTATGAAAAAATCGTGTTTTGTGCTGGGTGAGCACCACGGCCTCGACAACTTCAGACACAGACCTATTTTCCACATGCCTCTTCAGTTAAACCTAAAACTGGCGCTGGTAAATATATCTACCTCTGCAAGTACTATGTATTAATTTTTTACTCATGATTCATTGGTGTAAATATCCTATAACTCGGGTCAGATTTGGAAATGGATAATAAAACGAACCGTTTCATTAATTAGTATTCCCTACAAGTATATATACTGATATGTGTTTCATTTTTATGCTCGAAAAATCGTTTTGTCACTTAAAGGCTTAAAATAAGTGCTTTATTTAGCATTTCTGGACAGTTTAGAGCTTAAGCTAATCGTCAAGTGCACATATAACATGGTGACACAGGAAAGTAGAATGAACCTCCGAATATAAGTGTCTCTTCGGCCAAATTGGACTCAGTGTTTCTTAAAATAATAATAAAAACAAAAGTCCGGATGAGTGCGAGTAGGCCTCGCTCATCGAGTGTTCCGTACGAACTCAGTTATGTACACGAGTACTTCGCCCATCCTGGGAATCGAGAGTCTCGACGATTTTTGACTGGTATCGGTACTGGCGAAATATCGGTCCCGGGAAATCCAAAACTTTCGGAAGTGTTTTAAGTTTTTATTTGTGTAATTTCGAGTTTGCTACTGTAATTTTTCATTTATTTTCTTAGTTCTGAAGTTATATTAACATGCTATGCTAACTAGGAGTTGTATTTATGTCTCATACTTTGATACTCGCAAACTTACTGATCAAAACCTATAGGATACTTCCCTTTTGACCTAGAATCGTGAAATTTGGTAAGAAGCAAGACTGCACAGTACAAGTGAAGGAAGAAGTCCGAAAATTGTTAACTGCACCGCCAAGGGACCAAACACCTCAGTACGTGACATAAATTTCAACTTGATACGCCTGCCCGTTCCTGAGAAAAAGTGGCCTTAACAGTCGACCAACAAATTGATTCTGCAAGAGTTCGGTTTTTAGCGATTGAGGTAGCGAACCCTAAAAGGGTGTCACTACTTACATACGTGCTTCTTCTCAGTACGCGCACCAAAATCGACTGACGGAAAAAAAAATCACAACAGTATGAAGGAATTGTGCGACATAAACGAAAGTTGGTAGGCGCGTTTCTACATGTGAAAGATGGTACCTATAGAAATTTTGCACCACTCGCATAAGAGGATGCGAATCAGGTTTACTTCAAATAGACGCCGCAACGGTCGTGCGCGTTAGTTCCCTTTTAAATACGACGTGGTGAGTTGATGTTAGTCAAGAATACCTGTAAGGCGACAACGACGCCACTATCAACACCTCACTTGAGTTTGAACGAGGTCCTGTAATAGAGCTGCGAAAAGCCGGATGTTCCTTCTGTGATACTGCTGACAGACTTGGCAGGAATGTGATCACTGTACATGACTGCTGGCAGATGTGATCACGAGAATGCACGGTCGCAAGAAGGCCGGGCTTCGGACGGCCACGTGGCACTACGGAGAGGGAAGACCATCGCGTTCGGCGTATGGCTCTGGAGCACCTGCATTTGCAGCAGCAATCTGAGCAGCAGTTGGCACCACAGTGACAAAACGAACTGTTACAAATCGGTTATTTAGGGGGCAGCTCCGAGCCAGACTCCAAATCACCGCTATTTGCTACTTCAGTGGTGTCAAGCAAGAGCTTTTCTCATGAAAGTCTATTCTGCCTCGATGCCAGTTATGGCGGTGTCTTGGTTAGGAGGAGGCCAGTTGGTTTTATTGACAGCAGCTGTGTTGAGCATGGAAGCACCTGTTGGTGCCAGACCGGGTCTTTAACCTGGGTACCCCGCTCTTGGTGAGCGGTCGCCTTAACCATGTCGGCTATCCGTGCATGCTTGCTGGACAGATCCCAACCTCCGTATAGCACAGGGTCTGTGCCCCCGTTGCGCGTACTTAATTGGATTTCCGCAAGAGGGTTAACGGGACAAGCGTGTCCAGCGTTAGTATATCGCCCTTTTGCCCGTCTAGGCTGTAATATCTTTTATTGCAATGTCTGTCCCTTCAGACAAGCATTATGCGAGCAATAGCGCCGTAAACACTGTGGCATATGGAGGCTTGGATTGATCCTCCAAGTGTGCACGGATAGCCGAGATAATTATGGCGACATCGCCATAAGCGGGAAATCCGGGTCTGGTAAATTCTTGTGTGTCTCCAATAAATGCATTTCCATGTCTAACACAGGTGATATCAAAAATTTTCGCAAATGTGCCAAAATTTCGTAAACTTCAAACGCTGATCTGAGTTCGGCCGCAGTCCATATGAGTAGGCGGCTATCACGTAAGGGCACAACAGCCCTGCATCAGAAAGTGAAAGACAGAGGGAAGGTTCAAATGGCTCTGAGCACTATGGGACTTAATATCTGAGGTCATCAGTCCCCTAGAACTTAGAACTACCTAAACCTAACTAACCTAAGGACATCACACACATCCATGCCCAAGGCAGGATTCGAACCTGCGACCGCAGCAGCAGCACGGTTCCAGACTGAAGCGCCTAGAACCGCTTGGCCACATCGGCCGGCACAGAGGGAAGGTTTTTAGAATTCCGGCTTGGTTCTTGTAACTAAAGTCTCCCTTCAGCGTGTGCGATGACGCAGATTGTGTGCTCAGTAAATGAGCTGTGTTGTGTTTAGACGTTATTCAAGGCGTGACATCATCTGAAATAACAGGGCGGCACGTAACGACTGGAGTTAACACCTATCGGTGCTCGTTAATGCGCTGTGAGTATAGTGTTAACAGAAGGATCCGCTTCGGTCTGCAGGCGGCCTTGAATCCATCTACTAGGACTAAAATTTTCGTGTCACGTTTGTCGCCAGTCTCACTTCGGCTGCTTCTCAATACTTTCATCTTCACTTGGATTGCCTCAAATTCATATTCTTTGTATATCAGACTGTGCATTCCGTTGAGCAGCTCCCGTAATTCTTCCTCACTTTCGCATAGGGTAGTAACTCATGACATTGTAAATAATTTTATCTGTGGATTATGCGAGGTTTCTCAGAGCTTGCCACACCACGATTACATGACACCTAAGTTCTTTCAGTGCCTCACTTGCAAGTGCAGAAACCACCGTTGAGTGCGCATGGACTCGCTCTGTTTGTACAAGAAGAACCGCTGATTGCCACTTAACCGCGCCTGTTGACGCTGGGCGGGATCGGCGACCCGATAGCTAGTTAAACTCGCTGTCTGCCGCCCACACCACACCTGCTTGAGGACCCGACGCCCTCGCAGCACCCCTACAGCCGCCGCAGTGCCTCTCCTACAACTGTCACTCCACATCCAGCCCTCTGCTACACTGACCGGCCCCACTTTTCTTCCTGCACTGAAGGAAGCTCGGAGATAATGGAAGGCTTATTAGACATTCTAAAGAAGGAATTATCCGAATAGGACGGAAATCGTAGACGTGATGCAGATATACAAACAAACAAATAATTGCAATTTCAGAAAAATTGGATGATTCATTCCAGAGAAAGAGCATCACAAACTGAGCAAGTCGATAACGCATTGGCCCATCTCTGCCCTTATAAAGCAGTAATTCGGCTTCGTATTGACTGATGGACTTGTTGGCAGTCCGCCTGAGAGATATCGCACCAAATTCTGTCCAACTGGTGCATTAGATGTTCAAAAACGCGAACTGGTCCCTGCCCGTAGTGCTCCACATGTTCTTAATTGGGAAGGGATTTAGCGACCTTGCTGGCGAAGATAGTGTCTGGCAACCACGAAGTAAGCTGTAGAAGCTCTCGCCGTGCGCGTGCGGGAATTACCTTGCTGAAATGTAAGCCCATGGTGGCTTGTCTTGAAGGACAGCAAAACAGATAGAACAATATCGTCGATGTTCCGCTCTTCTATAAGGTTGCCGCGAATGACAACCAAAGCAGTGCTGCTGTGAAAATATATGCCATCCCTGATCATCGGGCCATAATGCGAGCGACGATCAGGTTCATGTCCCACTGCTGCCCGGCACATCTCCAAGCACGTCTTCGGCCTGGAATTGCATTCGCTGGCGTGAAATTGTCTTCAGGAATGAGGCCCGCTTCGAATTGAGCCTCAGTGACCAGCAAAAGACATATTTGGAGATGCCTCAGGCAGCAGTGGGGTACGAACCTGACTGTCGCCCGCCAGGAGTGATGGTCTGAGGTGCCATTTCTTTCCGAAGCAGGACCCCTTTCGTGTCATCCGTGGCACCCTGACAGCACAGCGGTACGTTGACGATATTCTACTTCCCGTTTTGTTGCCCTTCATGGCAAGCCATCCTGCGCTTTCGTCAGCGAGATAATTCCCTCCCGCATATAGAGTGAGTTTCTACTGCGTATCATTGTGCTTCCCAAACCCTACCTTGGCGGATCCCTCGCCAGTCGAGAACGTTTGGAGCATTATGGGCTCGAGATTTTGACAATCTAATGTGGCAGTTGGACTGAATTTGGCACTCTATCAATCAGTGCCAAGCCAAATAGCTGCTTGCATAAGGGCCAGGGGCGGGCCAACGCTTCATTGACTTACTCAATTTTTGCTGCTCTCTGTCTCTCTTGTATAAATCATACAATTTTTCCGAAATACTAATCATTGTTTGTCTGTACATGTAAACCACGTGTACTGATTTTCGCCCCAGTCGCATAACACCCTCGTCGTTTTTTTGTCTTATAGTGTGCGTGCACTATATTGTTTTTCAAACACATTTCCAAAAAGAATTATTTCACCCAGTTCTTTTGAGGTTGATAGAACGACCAGATGTGGGGAGAACGTCGTTTTGACTCTTGAGAGAAAATACATCCTGACAAAAAAAAGTAAAGCGTCCAGAAGGGGAGGAGGAAAACTTGATGGGGCGAGATGGTATATGATGTTATTTCAATAATTATAACATCATGTCAAATTTATAAACAACTTGGCAGTATGAGCCCACTTATCAGTGTAGCACTGCACCCTCTCTGGTCTGTATGCGTGCATTGATTTGGTTGGTAAGGCTGTCATAAAGCCATTGTTTCCTCTCCTGAGGCAAACTGGCCCACTGCTGTTGCAACTTGTCGTCGATATTCTGGATACTGGCGCTAGGACAGAGCTGACATCCGACGTTGTGCCACACGGGTTCTATCAGGGACAGATCTGGGGATGTTGCTGGCCACAGCGTGCCTCAGGCAGTTCATAGACACACGTGCCTTATGTGAACGATCAGTGTCGTGTTGAAAAATGGTATCATGATACCGTAGCATGAAAGGTCAATGGCGTAGGACGGCACAGAATGTTGCAAGGAGCCCCTGTCCTCAGATGGCAGGCGCCACGGTGAAGTATACCTTGTGGTCGGTGCACAGTACATCGATCCCCCTTGTGGCAGTCAGACGTGGTTGACCGGAAGCTTGAGGATAAATAAGCCTGTCCTCGTGTTCTCATGCAGTCCAAAACCGGGAACTGTCACATTCAAATGCCCCATAACTCTGGATATTGCACAATTCGACCA
The DNA here is from genome assembly GCF_023898315.1 of Schistocerca nitens. NCBI lineage: Eukaryota > Metazoa > Arthropoda > Insecta > Orthoptera > Acrididae > Schistocerca > Schistocerca nitens. The sequence goes on along the minus strand of NC_064614.1, from coordinate 1,218,338,193 downwards.
GCTGGCCGAATGGAGACCCACAATGAAGCGCCTTTCGAACTGTCAGGTGCTGATAATTCTGTCTCATACTAGTACATGGCGTCTCTGTGTCCTTCACAGTGATCACTCGACAGCTGACGGTGTTCACGCATCTTACGCGCCCTGCCGGGCCTGGTACAACACTAACCATGAACAACACTGATGCACTCTCTTTGTCTTTCCACCAGTCACGGAGAACTGCAGTTCCAGTTGTTTTCGTATTCACCCAGATATATAATGCCGGTCAACCGAATACTAAGTGTCGAGAATGGCTTGAATAGGCGCCGAATAATATACGCCGAAATATCTCTAAAGCTGCTTTGATTGAAGAAGATACAGGTTTTCAAAAGGAGCGTCAGTGGCGATGTTTCCACTATGAAAAAGATATAAAAGAAATTCAACATGGAGACACTCTTTGTTGGATTTCAGAAAAGCATGTCATCTTTTTTGGCAGATGGAAGTTTCGGGATATGATGTAGAATACAGGCTCTCCAAGACACCTGATCCAACTGATTCAAGTCTTTGTAGCAATACAAGAACATCATAGTTATCGCCAACCATGCGCATAAACCAGGGAATTAGGCGGAGATGCAGTATGTATTTGACCCTATTTAACATTCATATAGATGCCTAGATACTTTCATGGAGAGACCAGAATTCTACTTTGCGAATCAAATTAAGAAGAGAGGAGTATGCATACACCTTACGGTACTCATGAAGGCATTATATAAGATACAACTCTTGAGCTCGAGATATCGTTTAAAGACTAAACACTAATATCAAGGAAACGGTTTTCCTAGAAAACGAATCAATAAGATGGAAAAACTTGTGTCGATAGTAAAACATTGGAGCAAGTGAGTTATTTACAGTTCATGGCTGCGATATAATCCATAAAGAGGCTAAGCATAAAACAAATAAACCAACACATAGAAAAGCGTATGTGGAACGATCGCAGGAAGCCTCCAAAGGAAACTGAGGAAAGAAGTGCAAATGAAATTTCATGAAGTGATCGTTGTTTCCACCTACTTTTACGGAATGATAGCACATAAAATTTGGAAAACCTGTATAAGGGCGAGAAAATTGCACGGAACAAAGAGGAATGAAAGAAATATCTAAGATCAGGGTTCTGTAGCTGTCATTACTTTCTGAACTTTTGCAGAGGACATCTTAGTTTGTCCGCAGTTTTTTGCCATCGTTTACCATCTAGTGAATTCATCAGAAGATGAAAACTGATTGGAAAATGATTTCGACAAGATAGCTTAATGACACGAAAAGTTGAAATTGATCCTGAATAGTGGGTTCCTCGAGATCAGTGTTAGAATAACTCCGTTGAATTTCAATTACATAGCGAATGAGACGAATTTATGAGCTGTCACCTTAATTTAATATCTAGGGCTTACATTTAGGAACAAATTAAATTTGAATGAGCATATAAAAAATTTCGAAGTGTACAATAAATCCATTAAGAAACTGTTACACAACGCTTGTCAATCCTCTGATATTGCTGCGCAGCACGCGTTAACAGAAAACGTCGAAATGCTTCAGAGGCAGGCGACTCCTTTGGTGTTAACACGAAATAGGGTAGTGTGTGTCACGTATATGGTAAGCAAGTTGGGATGGCAATCATTAAAAGCAAGAAATTTTACACTGTGGCGAAATATTTTCACATTTCAATCAACTATTTTCACCTTGCATAGTCAAAATATGTTGTCATTCACTTACACAAGGTTGAATAAGCATCAGAAATGTTCAAATGTGTGTGAGTTCCTAAGGGACCAAACTGCTCAGGCCATCGGGCCCTAGACTTACACATTACTTAAACTAAATTATGCTAAGAACAACACACACACACCCATGCCCGAGGGCAGGACTCGAACCTCCGGTGGGAGGGGCTGCGCTGTCCGTGAGACGGCGCCTCAAATCGTGCGGCCAATCCGCTGGCGGCTGAACGAGCATCTCGATAGAACAGTGGAGGTCCGTACTTGCACGGAAAGAATTAGGTGTACATTTTTATCACACACTACTCGAGAATGCGATAGTAGAGACATAGTTTGACAATGGTGTGTCCCTCCGGCAAGTTCTTCAGTGTGAACTGCAGGTCAGAAACAGTCTGAAAAGCTTGTAATGGTGTTGAACGGCAGGTTATGGAGGGAAATAATTGTTTAGAAAAAAATCGATAAGTTTCACCGTTTCCGATTTAATCAGCATTGAAGTTAGCCAACCAGACCGTTGCGCGCGCAGGTTTAAACTGCCCGCCAGAGGCGGTGTCGCCAAACGTGTTCTTCTTTCGTTTACTCAAAGCGAACAAGAGAGCAACACCAAAGTTGGACGTGGAGCGTTAGTAAGGACCGAATCAGAGTCAAAGTCTGAGCAGCCTCGTGCGCCATCGTCTACGCTATGAGAACAACTGCCACTAACTGTATCTGGCGGGGCGCTTGAATTTGCGCTTACAGCGGCCTGATCGGCTTAATTCGATGATCATTAACTCGGAAACGGCGGACCTTAGCGAATTTTCTCATAACGGTTGTTTATCAGCACAACCAACGCTGGAACACCCTCACAGGCTTTTCAGACTGTTTCTGCTCACCCTGCATAGGGGAGCTTTAGAAGCCGATGTATTTCGCATCCTCTAAGGAACTCCATGTGTCATATTTCAGCAGGACAGTGCACAGGTGCACCTGACGAGGAATCATATCTCGCAAAGGGACCATGAGGATAAGATGACACGGGCGCGCACAAGGGCCATCCTGTAGACAGTTAATTTTTCCTCGTTTTGTACAGAAATAGAACAGAACTGGAAGTAGCTAATATTGTTGCTAACCAATATTCGCCGTGCACCGTACAGTGCCTTTCCATTCTCTGGAGTCAGTTGCTAGCGCAGACGATGGTACAAATTTATACGCCGGACTACGGGAGGCTGGTTGGCAGCGCAAAGTTGCCCATTACCAGACTTTGCGTCATTGTCGTGCGCTACATTTCAAATCCCTTTGCAGGGTCTCACGGCTAAAAGTACAACCCTTGTCGCCAATCCTGAGGAGAAACTGCACACACCTATCCCTGTTGTGTCATTATGGTGGAGGCGAGAACTTCCTCAGCTCTAGGTTTGTCCTCACCGTGTGGCACCAACAGGAGGACACCGAGGTAAACGCCGCCCTCCTCTACCGCGTGGGCCACACACAAAATTTCAACGTAAACGGCTTTCCTAATGGCCACCGCCATATTGGGGTTTTTAATAAAAGTGATTTATGGTAATCACATAATGGTTCTGACATTACTGTTTGATTGCCCGATCCTTACACAATACACAGGTAGTTTCAGCTCTTCACCCTAATTGATTTTCTGGGGAAGATTTACATATTAAATTTATATACTTGCTTTCTATACATGTAATCGACTCACGATTGTGGTCGTTGTATTAGTAATTTCATCAGCTTTCGGAAACTGTGATCTGAACTTAATGGTCTGGATTTATAAAAGGCTATTCCTTTGTAAGACCTGGATGTAATGGTTGTGTTGGCCTTGTCAATATAAGTGTGAATCGTCCCGGAGAAGTCTATACCTACAAACGATGAAAACCAGCGGTAGCAAATAGCAGTTTCTCATCTAACAGGGGTATTCAGTATGTAAATGCAACACCTTTTTTCCTCGGCCAATTTCGGCTGAAAACTGCGTAATTTGTTGTGGAACACCGTGGCGTATTCCACCTTCGGCCCCTGTAGTGTCATGAAATTCCGATATGTGGCGGCGCTGTACGCAGCCTTCATCAAAGTGGCGTCTGTTACGGAGGTGGGTTGTGTGATAAACCTTTGCATTTCTTTTATGTTTTCGTCTTCTTTACAAGCAAAGAGAAAAGATGAAGTGGTAGTACATCATAGAGCCTATGCCTACCGTCAGGTATTTTTTATTTTCAGTTGTTAAAAAAAGAGAGGAGTTTTTCTTCTACCAGTAGGAGGAAGGAAGGATTCGCGCTCAGCTAGTGAACGAGTGAGAAGCACGCCATTTTAAGCGAGTAATTGTAGACCGTCATTTTGGGGTCGCTATGAATAAGTGAGGAGTATGTATTTCATATGTGCACCGTTTAGAAAAATACAGTAATGTTTACTAACAGAGAGGTCGTGTGATTTCTTATTTCAAATAGTACGACAATTACAAGAACTAAGCCGACCTGTGTACTTTGGAAAATTACGAAGATCCGATAAGCTCAATGGGAACACGGTCAAGACTTCGAAGGTGAACACGGCGACCAAACGTAGCATTATAAAGAAGGATAAGCACAAATCTACAGCGGAGAAAGAAACTACTTACACCTGCAAAATAATATGAACTAATACAAACTTATTTCCAGGCATAGCTCAGCTTATTGTGCTTGTCATTCATGCCGAAAAATTAATCTCATTAATTCAATACATTTTAAAAAGCTACGCATTTCAACTTTTTATGATCACCTATTCCATTATTTTATTATATTATAGTTGTAAGCAGAGAGCTGGCGCTTGCAGAATGTCTACGGAGACCTGGCACTAAGCAAAAGAACGGCGATTCGTTAGGCGAAGCGTCTGTCATCGAAACGAGGTCGCGCAAGCCTGTCCGATCTCCCGCGTCCCGGCCGGCTGCACACAGCTCTGGCTCTTCCACATTTGGAACGTGCGGACACTCTCGTTCGAGGTGATCGACGTATCACAGTCAGACACCTCACTGACAACTGGACGTCTCTGTTGGTAGTGCTGACACACTCGCCCGCCGAATGGTGGGGTAGTCTATGCTGTGTGCCCGGTGCGTTCCTCACCACCATAAAGGTCAACGAGGGACCATCTGTGCAGAATTACTTGCGCGTTACGAGTCTGATTGGGACCATTTTCTGTCGAACATCGTCACAGACGATGAACCATGGGTTCGTCACTTCGATCCGGATACAAAACGGCAAGCCATGGAGTGCTGCTACAGAACCTCCCCTCCGAAGTGGTAGCCCAAGCCGTACCCTGAGCCGGTAGAGTCATGGAGACGGTCTTCTAGGACTCTGAAGGGTTATTCTACAGGGTGTTTATAAATGAATATCGGGGTTTTAACGCTGTATGATATTTATTACATTAAACTTACAGTTATAAATGATATGTCAAACGAAAGAGCAAACTCGAGCAGTTTTACCAAGAACCTCATAAATGTTCATTGTGAGCACCATTTGTCGCACGGCACACATAAAGTCTTGAACTTCACTGTGCCCAAGCGCTGGATAGGCCGCAAGGGGCCCAATGACAGGGCTTGCTTTGCATGGCCTCCACGTTCACCCGACCTAACGCCATGCGATTTTTTCCTTTGGGGCTTCATCAAGGATCGTGTGTACCTGTCTCCGCTACCAGCAGACCTCCCTGAATTAAGAAACCGGATTGAAGCAACTGTTGCTACAATCACTGAAGATACACTTATCAACGTTTGGGAAAAACTCTGCTATAAACTTGATGTCTGCCGTGTGACAAATGGTGCTCACACTGAACATTTATAAGGTTGTTGGTAAAACTGTTTGAGTTGCTCTTTCATTTAACATATCATTTCTAACTGTAAGTTTGATATTATAAATATTATAAAGCGTTAAAACCCCGATATTCATTTACAAACACCCTGTATTTGATGTCGTCAATCGTGGTCCAACGATCAACTCTAAGTGTATCGTTCTACCTTCAGCAAACTGAAGACGCAACTACAGCGAATTCGTAGCCACAAAAATGCAAACCTCTCCTTCTACATGACAACGCAAGGTCTCAGACAAGTCTGCGCGCCCTAGACCAGCTGTTGGACTCTTCTTCCTCACCCACGCTACAGCCCGGACCTCACATCTTCGGACTTCGATCTGTCTGGCCCAATGAAAGATGCACTCTGTGGGAAGCAGTACGTGGATGATGGGGAGGTTGTTGGTGCAGCAAGATGGCTCCGACGTCGACCAGTGGAGTGGTGCCGTGCGGGCGTACAGGCTTTCCCAGTAAGGTGGCGTAGCGCTGTTGCACCGAACGGACATTATGTTGAAAAACGGTGTTTTGTAGCCACAAGAGTGGTGAAAAATGTGGTGTGGTGGAATTCTGAATAAAACCAACCTGCACTCACAAACAGTGTATTGAACGTCCCTTGTAGAGTAGCAACGACGGTACCCACCGAGTTTAACATCCCCATTCGAAAGTCAGGTCACCACCAGAAGTCACAAAAGGCCTCATTTCGTAAGACACTGCAAAGCAATTTGAAATTTAACGTAGGACAATGACGCATACTATGGTAAGGGAGAACTTCGGGTCGCCAACCATCCTCTCATAGCCCGCCAAATACATATTTATTCAATAATTTGAGTTAAAATCTGTACTGTACTCTGATATGTGGTTCCGAGTAGACAAGACGTGCAACTACTTAGATGTGATGATCCAGTGTTATCGAAACATGTAACCTAACAAAAGTGTGCAACTGAGACAGAACAATAAATGAGAATTATCTTATAAGTAATTATATTTGCCGATCACTGGCAAAATAACAAATCTGATTTCATAGGACAACTAACGTTTTCAGAGATAAAGTGAAAATATAAAGAAACGAATTTTCAAAATAACATGAAATGACTGTAATATGATAAATGGAACTTCGATTGATAGTCGCTTAATACTATAGTACTCCCACAATCTTCCTTTTAGAACATAAGGGCCGGCCGCTGGTGGCTGAGCGGTTCTGGCGCTTCAGTCTGGAACCGCGCGACCGCTACGGTCGCAGGTTCGAATCCTGCCTCGGGCATGGATGTGTGTGTTGTCCTTAGATTAGTTAGGTTTAAGTAGTTCTAAATTCTAGGGGACTTATGACCTCAGCAGTTGAGTCCCATAGTGCTCAGAGCCATTTGAACCAGAACATAAGGTATGCAAATTTCAACGAAACAGCGTCAGAAAAAGAATGGTAGCGAAAGGTCCATTTGACCCAGCTGCATCGTGATCTACTGCTGAACAGATGTCACAAAGGTATAGATTTGTTTCTAGATGTACGAGTTTAGTGATGTCACTTCTTGTTATTTCACGCTGAGGAACTATTGCCTTCTCTAAAACACAAAATAACGGGAACGAGCTACGAAAGATTGAGCCAATAAGAGGTAACAACGCTCTCTACAAGCAGAAAAAATTTGTATTTGTCGTTTTTAGTTGAAGCCCATATTAGGTGAGCTATATGTAATACCCAATGTATATTTGCTGTTTCTGAGCATTAGCGGACAGAGGATCTATCGAAATTGCGTCATTAATACGATTTATTGTAACGAAATTACGGAATCAGGTATTGGTGGTTAAACAGTTTCCACATTTTGTTATTTTCGTGTTAACAACTCGTGTGTTATGAAAGTACGCCGGCAGCAGCACATAGAAGATTCGTAAAAATCGTATCGTTCTTGGTATGATTTGTTGTAATTATGTGCCAAAGCGGAGAGTATAGTTAGAGGTAAGGAAACTTTAATAACAGTACAAATAATTGCCATTTACATTGATTCTCCGATCCCAGCATGTAGGTAGGGAGTGTGTGACTTCAGTGTAGAAACTCCAGGATTACTGATGGATCCAGTTTTCCGCGGTGACCTGCACTTCTTTGTCACAGGTGAGCCTCTGACCTTACAGAGATTGTGGGGGATATTGAGGATGTTTCAGGACCTCCCATCGAAATTTTTGAAGAAGCTCGAGGGTTTTCTTTGATAGCCTAGCCTAGCGTTGTCTCAGAGGAGCTCAATCCCATTCGAGAGTTTGACCATGCATTTGCTCTTCATGGGCAGTTCGAGCCTCAGCAACGTATTGCAGTACTCCTCAGTGTTGACTGTTGCACCCCATCTAAGAAAATCGAAGAACAGAAATCCCTCTTCGTCGGGTGAGACTCACTTTCCCATACTTTAGGACAGGGTGAGGTTTTTTGGAACACCGCGCCATCTCTTTGGAAACACATTCACTCCCTGCGAATGTGTTTCTGCTACAGCAAAGGGGTCGTTTCTAGTTCGACATACCTTATAAAGATCAGTTAATAGCATATCGGGGATTAAGGCCTTTAGGAGAAAGTAGTATAAAATTCAAAAAAATAGTTCAAATGGTTCTGAGCACTATGGGACTTAACTTCTGAGGTCATCAGTCCCCTAGAACTCAGAACTACTTAAACCTAACTAAACTAAGGACATCACACACATTCATGCCCGAGGCAGGATTCTAACCTGCGACCGTAGCGATCGCGCGGTTCCAGACTTCCAGACTGTAGCGCCTAGAACCGCTCGGCCACTTCGGCCGGATAAAATTCTAAGTCGTTTGTTGTTGAAGTTCACTGTTGCGTGGTTGGTAGAGGCGGTGAGTTGCGAAACAACGTGAATCAGTTTCGCGCGTTGCCGTATGTAGGTTTTTTCCCCCACATCACAAAGGAATTATCCAAATGGCACCGAAATCGATAGATCTGATGTACATGTACACACAAACGAATGATTACAATTTCAAAAAAATTGAATGATTTATTGAAGAGAAAGAGCTTCACAAATTGAACAAGTCTGACGCATTGGTCCACATCCGCATCTTATGCAAGCAGTTATTCGGCGTTGCACTGATTGATAGAGTTGTTGGATGTTCCCATGATGGATATCGTGCCAAATTATGTCCAATTGGCGCGTTAACGAGCTGGGTGGAGGGCCCTGCTCATTGTGTTTCAAAGGTCCTCAATTGGGGAGGAGACCCGGCGAGCTTTCTGGCCGAAGTAGCGTTTGGCAACCACGAATATAATCTAAGGATGCCACGAATAACAGCCGAAGGGGTTCTGTTATGAAAAGAAACGGCACCCCAGATCATCACTACTGGTTGTCGGGCAGTATGGCGGGCGACAGTCAGATTGGTATTCCACTGCTGTCCAGGGTGTCTGCAGACACGTCTTCGGCCTGAAACCTCATTGACTGGAGTAGAGCTGTCTTCAGTGATGAGTCCCGCGTCGAATTAAGCCCCGACGACCAGCGGAGACGTGTCTGGAGAGGCCGTGGACAGTGGTGGGATACTGACTAGACTGACGCCCGCCATACGGCCAGACAAGCAAGAGTGGTGATCTGGGGTGCCACTTCATTTCATAGCAGGACCCCTCTGGTCGTCATCCGCAGCACCCTTACAGCACAGCACAGCACTGTGTCGTCGGTATTCTGCCGCCCTTAATGTTATCCTGAGCTTACATTTCAGCAAGACATTGCAAGCCCGCACGAGTTTCGTGCTTGCTAAATCCTCCCTTGGCCAGAAAGGTCGCCGTATCGCTGCCCAGTTGAGACCGTTCCGAGCATTGTGGGCAGGACCGCCCAAGCAGCTCGGGATTTAGACGATCTAACGCGCCAGTCCGACAGAGTTAGGTACGATATTCCTGAGGAGGACATCCAGCAACTCCATCAATCAATGCCTAGCCGAATAGCTGCTTGCATTAGGGGAGAGCTGGCCCAACGCGTTATTGACCTGCTAACTTTGTAAAGCTCTTTCTCTTGAATGAATTGTAATTATTGATTTTCTGTACATTTACATCACATCTACCAATTTTCGTCCCATTCGGATAATTAGTTCATGGTGCGTCTTTTTCTTTGAACGGAATATGAGTGCGCTGTGTCAGGAGTGAGTTTGTTCGAGTTTGTGAGGTTGTATAAGCTGATGTCCTTAGCGATTCTACATAGCACTTTCGCTTTTCGTATTAAATGTTCGTGGATAGTGAAGCTTTAATTTGCGTATAGTACAAACGAAACAACGTGACTAGGATGTGGACAAGGGAGCAAATGCACGTTTTAATAGAGATAACGTAGAAATTTTACGCATAAAGAAAATGAATGGTTTGAAAACCACGTAGAGCAGATGGCTGCTGCTGGAGGGTGCTACAGTCGCAAATCACGTTAACCGCGACGTCCCATCTGAAAAGGGCGCTCCGAATCTTCCGGCTGGATTGTCTGTCTGCGTCCACGTCAACGTCAGCATACGAATGAGCCGCGCCCACTCATCTAGCGCGCCGTAGCAAGCCGTCTGTGCTGCCCGCCCCCCAAAACTCGTGTATTCTATTTGTTTGGCCTGCAGCTAGCCAGGTATTTAGCCACGCCCCCAAAAGTACAGCGGCCGATGCGATGCGGGGTGAGGTGAGGGTAGCACAGGGGCAAGCCAGTCAAGGCCCGGAGTGCCGCCTGCCCGCTCCGCTCACGGTCGCGCTGGTGTTGTGGTGCGCGGCGCGGCGCGGTAATTACAGCCGGTGGCCAGACACTGGGCAGCACAAAGTTTGCTAATTACAGGGGAGGGGGCGGGCCGTGCTTGTCCTCGTTACAGATTTTCCAGCCTGTCGCTCTCTGGCCGGACTCTGACACAACTTTCCTCAGGCGCAGGAAGTACCCACTGTTAACGATGGGGGCTAACGGAGAGTAATACAAAGCCGGAAGTAGGAGAGCGGTCAGATAAGGATTTTCTGTTGTACCGGGCGAAAATACACTCGCCGGCACAATGGTGGGTTCTTTACTTTGCTCCGGAAGGAGACCGAGTGGTTACTATAACGCACAAAATATTTCCTCACTTTATTACGAGGGCCGTTCAACAAGTAATACGTCTTTTTTTCTCGGCCAGTTCCGGTTAAAAAATATGAATTTCTTATGGAATATTGTCGCATCACTACAGTAGTTTCATGAAGTTCCGAAAGAAGGCAGAACTACACTACTGGCCATTAAAATTGCCACACCACGAAGATCACGTGCTACAGACGCGAAATTTAACCGACAGGATGAAGATGCTGTGATATGCAAATGAATAGCTTTTCAGAGCATTCACACAAGGTGGGCGCCGGTGGCGACACCTACAACGTGCTGACACGAGGAAAGTTTCCAACCGATTTCTCATACACAAACAGCAGTTGACCGAGGTTGCCTGGTGAAACGTTGTTGTGATGCCTCGTGTAAGGAGGAGAAATGCGTACCATCACGTTTCCAACTTTGATAAAGGTCAGATTGTAGCCTATCGCGATTGCCGTTTATCGTATCGCGACATTGCTGCTCGCGTTGGTCCACATCCAATGACTGTTAGCAGAATATGGGATCGGTGGTTTCAGGAGGGGAATACGGAACGCCGTGCTGGATCCCAACGGCCTCGTATCACTAGCAGTCAAGGTGACAGGCATCTAATCCGCATGGCTGTAACGGATCGCGCAGTCCCGCCTCGATCCCTGCGCCAACAGATGGGGACGTTTGCGAGACAACCATCTGCACGAACAGTTCGACGACGTTTGCAGCGGCACGGACTATCAGCTCGGATACCAGGGCTGCGGTCACCCTTGACGCTGCATCACAGACAGGAGCGCCTGCGATGGTGTACTCAACGACGAACCTGGGTGCACGAATGGCAAGACGTCATTTTTCGGATGAATCTAGGTTCTGTTTACAGCATCATGATGGGCGCATCCATGTTCGGCGACATCGCGGTGAACGCGCATTGGAAGCATGTATTCGTCATCGCCATACTGGCGTATCACCTGGCTTCATGGTATGGGGTGCCATTGGTTACACGTCTCGGTCACCTCTTGTTCGCATTGACGGCACTTTGAACAGTGGACGTTACATTTCAGATGTGTCACGACCCGTGGCTCTACCCTTCATTCGATCCCAGCGGAACCCTACATTTCAGTAGGATAATGCACAGCCACATGTTGCAGGTCCAGTACGGGACTTTCTGGATACAGAAAATGTTCGACTGCTGCCCTGGCCAACACATTCTCCAGATCTCTCACAAATTGCAAACGTCTAGTCAATGGTGGCCGAGCAACTGGCTCGTCACAATACGCCAGTCACTACTCTTGATGAACTGTGGTATCGTGTTGAAGGTGCATGGGCAGCTGTACCTCTACACGCCATCCAAGCTCTGTTTGACTCAATGCCCAGGAGTATCAAGGCCGTTATTACGGCCAGACGTGGTTGCTCTGGGTACTGATTTCTCAGGATCTATGCACCCAAATTGCGTGAAAATTTAATCACATGTCAGTTCTAGTATAATATATTTGTCCAATGAATACCCGTTTATCATCTGTATTTCTTCTTCGTGTAGCAATTTCAATGGCCAATAGTGTATAGGAGGTGGAATCCAAAATTTTCGGGACTGCTGCTGCCATCTGGAAAGTATTAATAGTAGATCTTCGCACCGCTAGGTGGCGAGAGCTGCATATGTGATGAGTCAGTGTGCGGAGTGGCATTCAGCTGGGAGGACGTGTTGCGTGTCCACGGTGATTTCCGTAATACTCTGTGTTTGGTGTGTCGCGATTTTACTACGGATCCGCGAACAGAACAGCGAGTGTGTATCAAATTCTGTGCGAATCTCGGGAAAATTGGCACGAGACCCTTGCAATGATTCAACAAGGGTTTGGGGGACAGAGCATGAGTCGTGCGCGTGTGTTTGAGTGGCATGCTCAGTTCAGGGCCGGCCGTACAGACGTCGAAGATGATGCTCACACTGGAAGACCCGTTAGCCGCACAACACCAGACATTGTTGCCAAACTTCAACAATTGGTTCGTGCGGATCGACGTCGAACCATTCAAGACCTTGCGGATGAAGTGGTTATCGGTTATGGGACATGCTAACGAATGTTGCCTGATTAACTGCGCACGCATCGTATCGGTGCAGAATTTGTGCCAAGGATCTTGACTGCCGATCAGAAGGCACAGCGTGTTGAAGTGTGCACGGACCTTCGTCAGACCGCATCTGATGATCCAACCTTCTTGTCACGGGTTGTCACCGGCGACGAGAGCTGTATTTACGGTTATGACCCAGAGACAAAGCAACAATTGTCCCAGTGGAAGAGCCCAGGCTCTCCAAGACCCAAAAAAGCGAGACAGGCGAAGAGGAAAGTGAAGAGAATGATCATCGTTTTCTTTGATACCAAGGGAATTGTGCACATAGAATTCGTCCCACCCAACCGAACAGTGAATTCCGCGCACTACTGTGACGTTTTGCGACGGCTCCGTGAAAACGAGCGGCGACAACGGTCCGAACTTCGGCGTCAAGGGACCCGGTTGTTACATCACGACAGCGCACCCTGTCACACGTCCTTGCTCACCAGGACCTTTTTGGCAAAAAAACAACATGGCGGTTGTACCCCACCCACCGTACTCGCCAGATTTAGCACCTTGCGACTTCCCGCGATTCCCAAAACTGAAACTCAAATTGAAAGGCCGTCGGTTCGACACTCTAGAAAGGATTCAAGAAGCATCACTTGCGGTTATAAACACCATCAAAGAACAGGACTTCCAGAAAACGTTTCACCAGTGGCAGAAGCGTTGGGACCAGTCTGTACGTGCAGATGGGAACTACTTCGAGGATGATGGTGACCATTAGTCCAAAGGCAAGGTTTTCAACAGATGGCAGCACCAGTCCAGAAAATTTTGGATAGCACCTCGTACCTACCCTTCAAAATGGCATTTGTAACGGAAGTGCGTTCTAAGCAGAGATATGTCAGTGGGTTTCTTTTGGCGGAAAAACCAGAGCATCACAGATATACATAGGTGCTTGCAGAACGTCTACCGAGACCTGGCAATTAATGAAAGCACGGTGAGCCGTTGGGTGAGGCGTATGTCGTTACAGCAACAAGGTTGGCTGGTTGGTCGATTTGGGGAAGGGGATCAAACACCGAGGACATCGGTCCCATCGGATTAAGGAAGGATGGGGAAGGAAGTTCGGCCGTGCACTTTCAAAAGAACCATCCAGGCATTTGCCTGAAGAGATTTGGGGATATCACGGAAAACCTAAATCAGGAGGCCGGACGCGGGTTTCAACCGTCGTCCTCTCAGATGTGCTAACCACCGCTGCACGTCTCTGTCATCGCATCAAGATGTCTCAAATCTCTCCGATCTGCCGTTTGCCGGCCCGCCGCACACAGTTGTGACGATCACACAGCTCACTGCCCAAGTGGACGTCTCTGTTGGCCACCAGTTGGGGTACTCAAAGGTGTGCCCTTCCTCATCCGTCCTGCTGGCCCTATATCGCACTACGTTTGTCCCAATGAAGGATGAACTCTGCGGGAAGCGATACGTGGATGACGGGAAGGGTGTTGACGCAGAAAAGACGTTGGCTCCGACGTCGACCAGCACAGTGGTACCATGCGGACATACAGGCCCTCCAGTGAGGTGGCGTAAGACCCTAACATCGAATAGGGATTATGTTGAGAAACAGGCTTTTGGAGCCGAAACAGTGTGGAATAATATGGTGCAGTCTCCTACATACGGTGTGCCGCTTCCCGGATGAACCACCACATATAGTGCTGTCGTGGCTGGCGCCCAGATGCGGTAACCGACTGCTGTGTGCCGTACTCACCTGCCCGGCCCGTTATGAGGGAATGGTATCCTGACAACTACTTATCATGACAAATGCAGCGCCGTTTAGACGTCAGCTTGCACATCGTATTCATTATTGCTACCGAACATAAATTGAAATAATTCTTCCTATTTTTCTACATTTCTTAATCATTACTTATATCCAATAATTTCCTCGATAATATACGCACATCATGATGTGCGTATGAAATAACAAAAAAATTAGGAAAAATTAAAGGTTTAAAAATTTTTTTTAAGAATTGTATCACATTAGTGTAATGAATGCAACTGGATACAGCTTTTGTGAATGCAGGCACTTATCGGTAGACAAAGGCAGGATCTAACTCCGCCCACAGAACCTCGACCTACCGCTGCCGTATGTATTGTTGACAATGCTATGGAAAGCGCTTGCAGTTTGTGTCTTTAGGTATGACTTCATTCCTTTTCATCATAATGAAGGCTGTTACTTGCCAGATTATATAGAGTATACAAAGTTTCGCTCTTTCCTGTTTTCATCCGCTGACGATGACCACTAGCTGTTCGAAACCGATTACGGCATTGTGTAATGCTCATGTGATTGTATCGCGTAAATATAAAAAAAGAATGGTACCTAATAAGTGACGCCCCACTTTATCTGTCTTCTAGTATTCTTTTGATCATTATACAACTGTTTTGAACTTCCACCTTATCTGTCATCTAGTATCTTTTCCTCTTCCTTCTTCGTTTTCGTTTCATCATTTCTTCCGGAGCGTCTGTTGATAAACAGTTCTTTTTCTCTTTAAGGTCTCTTGTAATAGATTTCGTTTTTCTCCGACCCTTCTTTAAACTTCAGTCATCCAGTTTATCATCTCCATCCTCTTCCATACTCACATCAAGAACACCTCCAGTCTTTATCGATCTTCATCATTCTCTGTCGCCCATGTTTCCGCGCCATACACAACTTCACGCAAATGATTTAACCAGCCCTTTTTCTCAGTTGTCTGTACAGTTTCCCCATATATCAAGCCTCTCTTTTCTGTTGAACGCTTGTTTACCCACTAGAAATGGTCAAATGGCTCTGAGCACTATGGGACTTAACATCTGAGGTCATTAGTCCCCTACAACTTTGAACTACTTAAACCTAAGGACATCACACACATCCATGCCCGAGGCAGGTCCGAACTTGCGATGGTAGTGGTCGCACGGTTCCAGACTGAAGCGCCTAGAACCGCTCGGCAACACCGGCCAGCTACCCATTAGAATTCTGCTATTTGTTTCTTGGATATATACCGATTCCTCCTTTATTAAGCTGGCTAAGAATTTGAAATTTTGCACGTGTTCACGTGTGGCCTGCCTTAATTTTAAGGTTGCGTTCTTCCGCTTTGAACCAGTGACCATGCTCTTGATTTTCTTACTATTAATTATGATGCCACGCTCTTGGCGCGCTGTTATCACGTCTTCTACCAATTTGTTCATTATTAGTTTGTCTTCAGTCAAAAGCAGCATGTCGTTACCGTGTTTTACACGTATCCTTTTCCCACCGATAGATACATCAGCATCCAAAGGCGCTACACACCGCCCAAGTTACAAGGGTCGACTGCTGCCGCCAGGCCGGTCCTTTTGTAGGAAACGCGAGTTGCGCTGACCCACTGCAGTCACAGCGGCTAAGCGTATCTTCAGTGTCCTTACAGGCATGACCGCGTCAGCCGCCACACTTGCCGTTTGGGGCAGCCAGCTGTCGGGCGTACCGATTGGCTAACGTTTTTTATCTCATAAGAAAAGCAGCTTGGTCTTTTAGAAAGAACCGATAAACGTCTCCGCAGTTGGCTGACGGTCCTCTGTCAGTAGCCGTAATGTTCAAAATATAATTTGTAGAAAAACTTTCCTCGTATCAAATTAATTCGCCAAACTTCTCGCTAGCACCGATCGTCTCGAGAGCCCGAAAATCGCATTCAGGCAGTTCAGTCTGTTCCGCCGGGTAGGCGAGCGTGCTGGGCGGGCGCACGTGGCTGCTCCCTGATCGCTGCGCACACCTTACAAGGATTCTGCTACGAAGGGACACCCTTTCTTTTAAGAAGCTCATTTAATCTTCCGCTGCACCCATTGTTGTCAATACGGAAAATTTTCATCACCTACAGACCAATATAATGCTCTTTCATGTTTTTTAATTGATTCATGCTGATAGCGCTGCATTATGTCTGCCGTCTATATTTTTTTCCATTCCATTGACAACATAACACACGCATGTTAGCCCCCGGCGTTCCTACTGGCTGGTCGAGATATTGATTACAATTCGTAATACGTCTTGCTGTAACTCTGTTGTTACTGCGTTGTTAAGGAGAACAAATACACTCGTTGCTTGATAAAAGTAAAATGCGAAACCGTGAATTGCGTGCACTGGAACAATGAGGCAGCGATTGCGCCCGCATTGTTCACTCAGCCGGAGAACTCCAATCAAGGGAGCCACGCCGCGGCACGTGCGGCGTCTCTGGCTCAGGCTCGGGACACGCACAGGCGGCGCGTGCGCCACCACGT
This sequence comes from Schistocerca nitens, assembly GCF_023898315.1. Classification (NCBI taxonomy): domain Eukaryota; kingdom Metazoa; phylum Arthropoda; class Insecta; order Orthoptera; family Acrididae; genus Schistocerca; species Schistocerca nitens. The sequence goes on along the minus strand of NC_064614.1, from coordinate 1,218,321,338 downwards.
GTCGCACGGTTCTGTTTCTTATGAATGTTTGTACCAGCACGTACTGCTACGAACACTGAAATCGCGTTTTAAAGGTTATTGTAGTTATTACAAACAGGGTTTTTCAGAATGCAGTGTGTTTGTTCAGAATGCAGTGTGCGACCAACGTGGAGGGGTTATAGACGGAGTCCTGAGGGAAAAATTGAGGATAGGAATCCATGAAGGGGGACGTCATCCAACGGCGCCACAAGCGTTCAAGTTACAGGGAGGGGAAAATGCCTGCCGCGAGGCAGCAAATGTAAAATGTAACGCTGACAACCGCAGGCGTGACGTCATAAGAAAGGCTGCATACTCCTGCATTAACCGAAAGGTGTCGGTCTCTGCAGTGGGATTATCGTGATCCCACAGCAGTTTGATATATGATCAGGTGGTACTGTATTTTAACCAGGGGCCTAGAAACGGCGGAGAGGCTCCGTCCTCGCCGCAGCCGCAGTGGTCCACAACCCCACGGCGACTACCGCAGTCCACCCCTCTGCCACCCCGCACCGAACCCCTCTTTCAGGGCTATTGTACAGTTAGGCCCCCGGTGGACCCCTCCAGGGAATGTCTCACACCAGACGAGTGTAACCCCTATGTTTGCGTGGTAGAGCAATGGTGATGTACGTGTACGTGGAGAACTTGTTTGCGCAGCAATCGCCGACATAGTGTAGCTGAGGCGGAATATGGGGAACCAGCCCGCATTCGCCGAGGCAGATGGAAAACCGCCTAAAAACCATCCACAGATTGGCCGGCTCACCGGACCTCGACACAAGTCCGCCGAGCGGATTCGTGCCGGGGACCAGGCGATCCTTCCAAGACCGGAAAGCCTTGCGTTGGACCGAACGGCTAACCGGGCGAGCTGATCAGGTGGTACTTCCATTGCAATTTTCGAAGCCATTGCTGCCTTTTCTTACTTCCCAACATAGCACTTTCCAACTTTCTTCCTATTTCGGGTTTTCTATAAACAAACAGGTTCCCCGCCTCTGTCTCATTAGTAAAAGAATTTATGTGAAGGTAATATGAATCAGCACGTTTCGTAGCTCAGTCAAATTTACCACCTGTGAGAGCCCAATGGTACACTGCAGTCAAGGAACTCCAAACTAACCACAACACACCTCATTAACCCAGCCTTGTGCTCCACATCCACTCTCGGCGACTGTGAGGAACACAGGCTTACATGTACAAACTCGAGAACAATATGTATCGCAATGATACTGTCGACTATCGACACCTCATGCCATAACAACAGCAGACTTCCTGAACTCAGACGATGTCCCATTTCCCAAAATGGAGAGAAACGTAGTGAACTGGCTAAAAGGTTAGTCGGTATATTACATTTTTGCGAACGAAGAATAGACTGAACATGACTTTTTGGCGTAGGCTTACCTCACAACACAGCACCATAAATTTCAACAGACGAGAAAGTGTAAAGAAGAATTTACCAATTTTTTACTCGTTTTCTTAACGAAAAGTTATAGTTAATAATATAGTTAAAGAAAAAATCCGTTATGTTAGATAATATTTCCTAAGAAGTACAATATCGGCAGCCTGAATTTGTATTATGAAGTCTTAATGAGATTAAATGTTGCTCCAATGTTTGTCTCGCGATGAATGCAATACACCAATGTTGTAATATTTGTTGATGTGCTGCAATGTAATGTATCTGTATATGAAACAAGAACTGTAGATTTATCGGTTCGTACTAAAAGACCAAGCTGCTTTTCTTATGAGATAAAAAACGTTAGCCAATCGGAACGCCCGACAGCTGGCTGCCCCAAATGGCAAGTGTGGCGGCAGACGCGGTTGAAGGACCGGGTTTCCATTTAACTCAGCTGCTATGATTTTTTAAAATTATCTCTTCTTTCTTTCATATCTGCAACGATTTATTAAGACGAAGAATGTCAAGTTGCACTGGGGCACAGGGTCCACATCATAATCCAGTTCTGAGGTTAGTTTAGTATCCCCTGTTAGCCTTATTTGGTATGGATCCGACTCGCTTGAGAAATTTTTTTTTTTAATTCACTGTTCATACAGCCTTCTTAGTAGTGGAATGTCAATAATGAGTATATGACGTGGGACAGCAGGACACCCAGTCCCCGAGCGAGGAAAATCTCCGACTCGGCCGGGAATCGAACCCGCCACGTTGAGCGCACAACTATCGAGGCGGAAATTGATAATTATTCAAAGATGAGATGAACGAGTGTTTTATAAGCAGTCCCCTTTTCAGACGGCGTTTTTCAATGTTTTTGGAGCATACCGCTTTGGAAAGTTGGAATGCTTTCGTTTTCAATTTTGGTCATCCATTTTTTTCGAAGGTTTCATTGATTTAAAAATCTCCATAGTAATGACATGTTATTGCCAGTATTACGGAGTGTTTTTAAAATCTAATTTTCAGGCACAAACAGGGTACATGAAAATTATTTCACAGGCGTTCTCTTTATGATGCACCGAAAAAACATGAACCTTCAAACAAAAATTCATGACGCAAGGCTTTACAACAAACGATGCTGCCCTGCTGCAAAACGGTGTCCAAAGCAGAGTATGATAAGACACTGAACACTGCTCAAGGTATTCAGGCGCATGAACGTTTACTTCAGTACTGACACCACGGAAGCCAAGAATTAACGCAAATAATTATGAATGAAAACACCGCTGACAACCGTCAACTACACTACCGACTTCAAAGCTTACAGCCGCATCTTCAGGTGCAATCTACACATCTAACAATTCAGATATACACTGAGATGACAAAAGTCATGGTATAGTGATGCGCACATACACAGATCTCGGTACTATCGCGTACTCAAAGTAGACAAGCTTATTGCGTTTGCGAAGCTGTCACTTGTACTCAGGTGATTCGTGCCAAAGGTTTTCCGACGTGATCGTGGCCGCACGGCGGCAATTAACAGACTTCGAACACGAAATGCTAGCTGGAGCTAGACGCACGGGACATTCCATTTCGGATACCGTTAGCGAATTCACTATTACGCAATCCACAGTGTCAAGAGTGTGCCGAGAATACCGAATTTCAGGCATTACTTCTCATCACAGCCAACGCAGTAGCCGACGGTCTTCACTTAACGACCGAGAGCAGCGGCTTTTGCGCAGAGTTGTAAGTTATAACAGACAAGCAACACTGCGCGAAATAACTTTGCAATGAATCTGGGACCTACGACGAACGTATCCGTTAGGACAGTGCGTCCAATTTGGCATTATTGGCCTATAGCAGCAGACGACCGACGCGTGTGCCTTTGCTAACAGCACGACATCCCTGCAGCATCTCTGCTGGTCTCGTGACCGTATCGATTGGGCACAAGGCCACTGGAAAACAGTGGCAGGGCCAGATGAGCCCCGATTTCAGTTGGTAAGAGCTGGTAATAGTGTTCCAGGGCGGTGCATCTCCATCAAGAACACCTCCAGTCTTTATTGATCTTCATCATTCTCTATCGCCCATGTTTCCGCGCCATACACAACTTGACGCAAATGATTTAACCAGCCCTTTTTCTCAGTTGTCTGTACAGTTTCCCCATATATCAGCCTCTCTTTTCTGTTGAACGCTTGTTTACCCACTAGAAATGGTCAAATGGCTCTGAGCACTATGGGACTTAACATCTGAGGTCATCAGTTCCCTAGAACTTTGAACTACTTAAAGCTAACTAACCTAAGGACATCACACACATCCATGCCTGAGGCAGGTACGAACTTGCGATCGTAGCGGTCGCACGGTTCCAGACTGAAGCGCCTAGAACCGCTCGGCCACCTCGGCCGGCGCAGCATCAACACTTCCTCACTTTTTGATGACTATAGGGGCGGTATGACTGAATATTTCTGCAGGAGACTTTCAAGACCTGTTGAGTCCAAGTTAAGTCGAGTTGTTGCACTACGCTGGCCAAAAGGAGATCTGCCACGATATTAGGAGGTATGCAATGATTTTGTCACCCCAGTGTAATTATAAACTGTATTGAAAATTTATGGTATAATATAGACCTGATTTGAACACTTAGACTCACAAAAATTATTATATTAATAGAGCAGCGTGAAGCCAACGTTTTTAGTCAAGGTGTTGCCATTGACTTTGTGGATTCGTGACTAAGAGCGCTTGGTCTATCCCATTCGATATAGTTAACCACACCGGCAATCGAAGTTTGCCAAGCGGGCGACATGGTGCTTTTAGTCACGTGTGCATTGCGACACAGCGCCCACGTGAGAGCTATTATTTACCTGGGCGATCACTCTTTCCTGGTGGCTGGCAAAGGCAGGCCCTACTCTCCAAGCTGCACCGTCCGTGTCTGGTTCGAGATAGGCAAGAAAGCGGCGTGCGTAGTTTATTCTACTTAGCACCTACAGTCTTGCACTATTTTCATCGTTATGAGCTATATTTTCCAAATCGGTTTTAGCCTGCATGCACAGTTTCTCTTTCTTACAGATCTCGGTTCAATCTACACGGCAACATTATTACAGGATATTACATGGGTCACCTTCTCAATTATCCTTCGTTCGTTTAATTTTTTTAAATTTTTATATTGACGGCGTTTTCAGAATGGCAGTACCTCGGCTAAGAACGTTGGCTTCATCTGTCGTGGATTAATGTAATAATTTTTGAGAGTACATGTCTTTAAATAATCTTCGTATTATATCACAAACTTGTGATACAGTTTACAATTATATCTCAGTTCTTAAATATGTAATACACACCTGCAGATGCGGCTTAGGCCATGAAATCGATAACACGATCAATTAAAACCAAGTTTCACAAGCTGTCATCGGTGTTTTTTATCCATCGTGATCATTAGCAGCTGCGGATGCCCTGCATATAAAATAGTTTGTGACAACACAAGTAAGATTTATAATAACGAAGAACTAAATTCGCTAGTTTTTTGCGGGAGTTAAAAATTTATTAAACGTAGATCCCCTTTTGTGCTTTATACAAGTGCGCACAGTCACCTGAACAAGCCGGGGGGGGGGGGGGGGGCAAGAGAGAGAGAGAGACATAAACCGGCTGCCGCCTTCTTGAAAGAACTGTTCCCGAGTACAGCCGAAGTGCTTTTAGGGAAGCGAAGTTGCCAGACTGTCAGTTTGCTGTCCCTTTTGCACGGTTCGGCAAACGCCGCTCCTGCTCGATCACCGACCGCCGACCACCCCGCTGGCGCTCAGTCACTGTCAGAACTTGAGTCTTGGGTCCCCAGCCTCGTCGTTTGCGGCGAGAAGAGCGATCAAGTTCCTCTCAGCTCTTACCCTGACTTCTAGAGGACATGCCCAAACCTGTTCGCTAGACGCTGGTTTCATTACGACCAAGCCAGAAAGCGCTCCAATTATCAGAAAGTCAGAAGCAAAATAGAACCGCAATTAAGAGAACAACAACAACAAAGATTTCGACCTGGAAGATCAATTATAGATGCCGTATTTACAGCCAGACATGTGGTAGAAAAGAAATGGGAATTTGGGAAACGTCGTAGTTGCAATCGTAGATATAAAAAATACTCACGAGACTGCAGAATCTGGTAAGTTCTGAATAGACTGTAACTGTCAAAAGGAACAATTTTAGCATCAGAAAATCGATTAAAACTACCTGTATTGTGTGGCAAAAGATCAGAATAGCTTAGGACAGACGGTGGGGTTCAACAACGAAGTGTGATCCTACCAGTGTTCTTCAACATACTCGTGAGCAACATAAGGAAAGTTCGCCAAGGGTCAACGGCAGGTGATACGAAAATCAAAGAATATGCAGACGACGTGATGATATTGGAATACAATGAGCAGAAATTGGAAAAACAACTAAATACCTGACATGTTGTTGTTGTTGTGGTCTTCAGTCCTGAGACTGGTTTGATGCAGCTCTCCATGCTACTCTATCCTGTGCAAGCTCAAGGTGACTGAAAAAGCAGTCATGGAAGTAAGCTTAATAAAAGATGAGGAAATCAGCAGGGAAAATGAGATACTCAAGGATGTAAGTTGTAACGAAAAAATTATTAAAGAAAAAAATGCTCTCAAATATTAAGGAAGCAAGTTAACTAGGAAAGGAGACATCAAGGAAGAAATTTTGGAGAGAACAGAAAATTGCTCAAAATTTTGTTACTGTGCATCAGACGTAATTAGGAACTGGGGAATCCTTGGAATAGCGAAGATCGTGATATACAAACACATTATCTACCTGTTTTGACGTATTCATCGGATTATTGGACCTGGTCAAAGAAAGAGGAAAATACAAGCATTGGAGAAGAGCTTTCTACAAGGGACCGTCGACAAGACGAGAAGGGGCAGGATAAGAAATGAAGCAATGCGGAACACGGTCCAGGTCAGTCCCCTAAAAGAAGCTATGGAGAGAAATAGGCTGAAATTGTTTGGTCTATTAAAGGAATATGAAAAAATGTTTCTGAAAAAGTCTAATGTTTTGTTAAATTATTTGTGTGAAAGTAAAATAGATCAGAAAAACATTTGAAGCGTCCTTGAATGATGCTCGATATCATCTACAGCAAGTGAGGAGCAGATTGAGAATTCGCATTCTCTTTACTAATATTTGAAGGATTCTCTATAGAAAAATTTTTGAGAGTGAAAAATTATTGGAATTTTTTTTATACCGTCGGACGTAGTTGATAGAAATGTGTCAGTGTCACACAACAGCCAGATGTACATAATCCTCCAGACAAATATCCTCTAGTACTCTTTATCTTTCTAATTGAAACATTGAACTTTAAATCCTCAATCGGCACGTCTTTCGCTGTTCATAATTTCGACCATCATTCAAACGCGTGTCAAATGTTTCTTTGATCCGTTTTATTTTCTTATTTGTAGTCAAATCATTTTAAAGAAATTGACCGTTTTTTCAAAAATGGTTGAAATGGCTCTGAGCACTATGGGACTTAACATCTATGGTCATCAGTCCCCTAGAACTTAGAACTACTAAAACCTAACTAACCTAAGGACATCACACACATCCATGCCCGAGGCAGGATTCGAATGTGCGACCGTAGCGGTCACGCGGTTCCAGACTGAAGCGCCTAGAACTGCACGGCCATACCGGCCGGCCCGTCTTTTCAAAAATATTTTTTTTTTTTCAGAAAGCAGAATCCTTTTGATCTTCTGTTCTCGAAACGTCGTAAGTTTAACACTTATTTCGAGGGAAGCCATTTGGACAGTTAAATATAACACCAATGCGCGAAATTGCTAGGCCTTGAAAAAATGTACCATTTGTCACTTCGTTTAGATAGCTAACACCAACTACTCGTGAAATATTTTTATTTTCCCTCAAATCAGTAATTAAGATTTTGTTAATAACCCTGAGTACTCTGCAAAACTAGGGCTAACTCTGGTTACCTCACTGGTCCATTTCTCGCTTTTCGTTTGATTATGAAAATTCGGACAAAAATCCTTTGTATAATTTATAGGGTGTTTTGTTTCCGCTCTGCTCCAACATTTGACCAAGAAAGACTAGCAAGAGAAGCTCTGGAATGGACAGAATCTCGAAGAAGACCAATTCGAAGACCACGAACAAGATAGAAAAAGGTGAAAGATGATGTAAAACGAAGAGACTACAGTGGGAGGAAATGCTGGACGATTGACTGCGGGAAGAAAGAGAAGATTGGAAGAGGCTTTGTGACACACCTACATGAGCAGAAACGTTTCAGGAAGAAGAAGTAGTTTATTTGGTAGTTACTACCCAACGTGTCTATTTATTTACGAAAAACTAAACTCTCCTACATCTCTGTTAAGACAAACCTCATCTGAAAGCAGAGAGCACGATGCACTTAGCTATCAGTTCTGAAAAGCTATTCTGCGGCGATAATTCGTCGCTTCCACACTATCACCGCATCCCATATAAAGACCCTGCGCAGCCAGTTTTTTAAACCATTTGGTGCTAAATGTCCAGAATGTCTCTAATGTTTCCAGCCACAGAGAAAATCCGCTGTTATGCTTTGCCGCCCAGTGCCAATTTCGAAGGACTGACTTTCGGGAGATTTTTCTAATCCCTGACACATCATTCTCAAACTTGCCATCAATTGTGAAAAGGAAAGAAAAGGGGGAAAAATAGATGTTCTCAGATCTAAGGTGATTGCAGTGTTCTTTCTACTGTCCATGGTCACCTCGATCTGATGTCAGCTGTAGGAGTGTGTGCAGTGCAACATGAGCTCCAAACTACAGCGCAGCTTTAAAAGTCGTTTGCTGAAGCGAAAGAAGTAGTAAGTAGCACGTTTAGAACTGAATCCCAGTCTGGAACTTGACCGCCGACTTACTGAGCCGCGCTCTCCAATCTTATTCCTGAATGGGAGTGAAGACGTCTTATGTCGGTGCCTGGATCCAGTCCAACTAGCAGCTTAAATTAGAATTAAAGATTCTTGCAAAATATTCCGAGATATCACTGAGTGTCCCTTGAGTTCTATACCCCGTGGCCAATGGGCAGACTGCTTAAAAAAAGTGGGACGTGGTGCGTAGACAACCGCCAGGGCTTTCCCCGTGTCGCTGCCTTGCATTCGTCTCACTCTTTGTTAGTTGAGTCTCTTAACCACTGCTACATATCGCCCGGTATGGAGTGATTCCCCTAAACCACTGGGACGGTTCCTTTGAAAGGACATGCTCGAGGTCCGTCGTCAATCCGAGCTTGCGCTCCGTCTCTAATGACATCGCCGGGGACGGGACGTTAATCGTTAACATTCCATCCTTCCGAGAAAAGAGTAAAAAGAGGAAGAAGTCAGCAATTGAAATAATAAAAATAAATCTATCGTACTAATTACTGTTCGCAATATCTAACTGAAATATTTCAGTTGACGCTCGGTGCTTGCAGTCCTAGAATATCTCCTGCGCTGATCGGTCACCTTAACGGAATTGCAAATAAAAATGTGTCTTTGTTTAATGTATTATTAGCAACTTAAACGACAAAAAGAAGGTTCAAAATGGTTCAAATGGCTCTAAGCACTGTGGGACTTAACATCTGAGGTCATCAGTCCCCTAGAATTAGAACTACTTAAACCTAACTAACCTAAGGACATCACACACATCTATGCCGGAGGCAGGATTCGAACCTGCGACCGTGGCAGCAGCGCGGTTCCGGACTGAAGCGCCTAGAACCGTTCGGCCACAGCCAAAAAGAAGGAAGAAAGATTTTGCTACTATGACGAAAATACCTGTGTGTGGCTGTTAAAGTCTTGACATCTTGGAACATGGGGTATCTGCCTTTTGCTATGCTGTCAGTATGTGAAAAGGTGCCTCTTTGGCTTTATGACAGCCGCAACACAACAGGAAGATTTTCTATTAAGCGCTGTCGATGGATTTAGGAATTTCACTCCATTCGTTCTGCTTACTGAAAGTGGACCGCTGAAGCAGGCAGCTGGAACTAGACGTCTCCGATAGCTCCTTAACTTTGGTATAAAAATCGGTCTTGGGCCTGCCATTCAGTTTGCTTCTCTCCTGTTTTGCAATCAGTCGCTTGTGACCTTCACGCAGAAAGACACAGCCACGTTCACGCGATAAACAGTAGTTCCGAACGAATCTGTGCAGATTGCAGAGAACCATGCAATATTATCAGACCGACTCCTTCACCATTCATAGCTCGAGAAGCTCCACCAAGTGGCTCGACAGCAAAACACTAACAAGTCCAGCTAAGTGTTATTGTGAAATTTCACTGCGGAGTACTCCCTTGAAATCTTCAGTTCCATCACATCCAACTGACTGAAAGAACACTTAAAATAAGTTGAGAGTTCGTGTAGTGCTGTAGTGTGCCGGCTTGAGATCCCCACCGCTGTCAAGATGACGGAGCGTGGAGTGTGGCAGAGCAGGCCAGTTGGCGCTCTGGGTGCTAATGACACAATGTTAGCCAGACAAGAATTGATTCGTTAAGGTTTACAGTCGGGCCACACAGGCGACGGTGCTGCATCGCGGCCTCGGAAGTTGCTGATGCTGATGCTGTCTCAGCAAACGCTGCGCCGGCGGTTGTCGCCCTCGGTGTGTGGCTCACGTGATCACGATGTCGTGCGGGTGGCAGGACTCGGAGGCCGAAGGCGCAGCCCGTTCGACGGGCGAGGCTGACCAGGGCGGAAACTGCGAATTACCACGGCGCTCTCGCTGTTGTCGAAGGAGTTGTCCCCAGGTAATCTCTCAGCAGCTCTGCACGGCGTGTAGAAGGTCCGCAAGCGTAGCCCTCGTATCAAGGAAGGTCGGGGATGTCAGTGAGTACAAGTACCAGTTAGGGCCAGCAGAGGTTAGCACAACTCCCGAATTCTGTGACAGGTGTACAGCGCGACAAGCACCGGCATTCCAGCTGAGCAAGCAGTCGGTGGAGGTCTCCATATCTTCGCAACAGTGGTTGCCAGGTCGGCAGCTCACTGTATGAGAATCCGGTAGGTGATTCAGGTAGCAGTCTGAGAGGCGGAAGTCATCTTGGCGAACTATAGTGCTGCTCCACAGGTACGGCCTCGTAGTTGGTGTACTAAAACGTAAAGTTTGGAAGTCTGAGTATTTATTACTACTTGTCTGAGGCAGTGACATTCTGTCGCACCGGCGGTAGGCGACTGTGGCCTACTTTTCTGAGTTTCTCAGCGGTCTCCATCACCCCCCTATTTCGCAAGAATGTCTTTCAGGATTTCAGCTTGTTGCTTTTCCGCCATATCAGCAGGCTGACAGGTGTTCTTGTGAAACTTTTACACTCTATTACGAAATGTCTTATAATGACATGGTGGCTTCTCTCGTTCAGGTCGTGTCGCTGACACTTCAAGGCTCTCGTTCGCGTGAGGTGAGGCATTCCCTTCCCGGTTTGTTCCGTTTTCCTCTATGTGTGCTTTGTGCCTGTTTGTCGCTTTGATTGCGACTCTGGTCACTGGGCCGGCGGGCTCTGGCTGTACAGGACTTCCAGACAATTTTACTGAGTCTATAATACATTTCTGCTGTAGAACAGTGATCTTCATCAGCTACGCAGATCGCCGGGATCTGTTTCGGACTGTATTGAATTTCGGGAGCTTTGTTTACGTACGGTGAAACTCCAGAAGAAACCGCAAACACGCTAGTGCAACCATCTCTATAGTAGTACCGCTCCGACGTTAAGATTCCTTGTTAAGTAGGCATGACAGCGGACGTAGGACGGATTTAGGGCCGACCTGCTAGCATAGTACCAGGTTAGTTCACCCCCCATGAAAGCGTTAGGAAGATTTTCAGGGAAATGAATAGACGAATCTTTGGGAAGAAAGGGGGTGAGTTCCGTGTGGAAACGCTGCTGTATAAATTTAGAAAACCGGTGTTCGAGTGTTACTGGGCAACGCTTCTACTGCTCCACCGAATACCTAGATTAGGGCTGATAATAATGTGATAGCTTAGCGCTCGTAACGAAGCTTATGTACAAACTTTATTTCCCTCGCTGCATACACGTATGTAATAGGACAGAAGAGGCCGGCCGCGGTGGCCGAGCGGTTCTAGGCGCTTCAGTCCGGAACCGCGCGACTGCTACGGTCGCAGGTTCGAATCCTGCCTCGGACATGAATGTGTGTGATGTCCTTTGGTTAGGTTTAAGTAGTTTTAAGTTCTAGGGGACCGATGACCTCAGATGTTAAGTCCCATAGTGCTCAGAGCCATTTGAACCATTTAGGACAGAAAACCGCTAATGGTGATACGGTGTAGTCTGTGCCTGGAAACAAATAGTCGTTCTATAGCTGAGAGCCCGCGCACTTACGTGGTAATGCTCTGTTCCGTCGTGTGCGTTTCTAATCCTGGCTATGGAAGAATAGCTGGTAGTGCGAAGCTACCCATCACCTTAATTTGCCGCAGCATCTTGCGGTAAGCTCCAAAACCACCGCATAAAACTCGCATATGAACCGAGAGAATAAAAGTAGAAACGTTACGCTGCGTAGCGAGGCACGTGCAAAGAAGTCCCTCACGAATGAGAAACGAACTATCGTATGTCACGTCCAACGTATATGTTGATGTAGGTGCAGGTGTTGCTGGCTAGTGGTGCCCAATAGCAAACAAAAATGGAAATGAGCGTATGGCATCGTTGGCCGGGAGGCCCCATCCGGGGAAGTTCAGCAAACGCACATCAATGGATGGCACAAGTATAAATGGAAAGTGTGAGTGATGATTGATGTTTTTTTGACCTTAAACATCGAAGCTATTGACGATCTCTCTCTGTCATTCTTTTCGTGGACGAATGGACTAATAGTTGTTGGGCACTAAAAAATATCACGAGCATTAGTGCTCTTTCTGAAAGTCGTGGCACTGGTGTATGAGTAGTTACTGTTCTCGAAACGAAAAGCAAAGGAATGTGGATAGGCCGAGATAGTCCGTCCAGTTGCGATAACGCTGTGTCCCGGATGGCGCAGTGGTTACCGCACCTGCCAAGTAAGCAGGAAATCGCGGGTTCGAATCCCGATCCGGTACACATTTTCGCTCGTTGCCGTAGATTCTTCTTAATGTTACGCTGCAGCTGACAACAGTGATATCTCTTCAATATAAAGGTCATATAGCTACATCCACTGTAAAACATTCACATACATTCTCTAGTATATATATTCATACCGTTGACAGACGTCAATAGAATTTTAAAAAACAGAGGATGCCATTGAGATAGTTGGTTGATCGCGAAACTAATAATATGAGTCAGCCACACTAAAACAAATTGAAATATTCGTCCAGTTAAAATTGGCAGGAGTCCTGAGCCACACAACATGTGAACAGTTTACTTGCTGTTGTTTCGCCATCGCTTAAAATTGAGGGAAATCCCTCAGTAAACCAAAGGCTGTCTCCTGTCAGAATGAAAAACACAGGACGTTAAACATGATGCACCCCGAGTGGGACACCGCAAACACTGCATCCCGGTGGATCTTCATGCGGCAAGAAATAAGCATACGTCTTTGGGCGATGGGCTCAGGTCGGGACTCTGGGCAGGCCAGTCCATTTCAGGAATGCTGTCGTCCACAAACCAGTGCCTCACAGACGCTGCTTTACCAGAGGATGCACTGCCATCCTGATACAGCCATCGTCTCCGAGCTGTACCTCTACTGTATACGGTACACAGTGCTGTAAAGTATGTTCATATCTTTCGCTTTTAGCGCTTTCTTAAGGGCAGTACTACTCAGATGACTCCATCTTCCCACAAATGCAAACGCGCACCCGCACCCGCACCCGCACCCGCACACACACACACACACACACACACACACACACACACACACTGACTCTGCACTCCCACACGTAACCGACTGTTTATTTGCAGGTTTGGCTGCATACATAGGCATAACTGGAATTGGATTGCGTGATGGTGTTGCAAGTGGGTGGCGACTAAGGATTGGAAGTGCTGGTACTGGTGGCTAGCTTTGCAGTGGGTACAGGTAGGATGGTTTTTGCAGTTGGGAGTTAAATGATCATTGTAGATCAGGAATTTGTGGCAATGGTGGTCTCACGCTAGCGACCAGGAAGGCTCTACTTTGTGTTCACGGTTACAGATGAACGTTGCATTCTGAAGGTGGTGATCTACGGTTGACGAGGCTTCGGAAAAGATGCGAATGAGGAATGTAGGGCCGAATTGTGGCGAATTCAAAGGGCTTTTTGGATCTGCATGACAGGATTGGGTCTTAGCTTCCACACAACTTCTCCCACTGTGATCTCGGGCTCCACCCCCATCAACTGTAACAATAAAAGTTCGCAGGAGGTAGGGCGTTGGGGTCATCTGGGTCGTGCTGGACTGTTTTTGAGGAGGGAGACATGTGGACCGAAGGTGATGGCAGGTAGGCATTGCAGTAGGTGGGTTTACAAATGAGAATCAGTGGATTTGATGATTACTGATTCTTTGCAGGGTATGAGTTGTGATATGTTGAAGTTTGGAGGGTACTTTTTTTATGCGAAAGTGTTTTAGGACAGGGGAATCCGAAATCAGAATGTGAGAGGATGAAGAAATGTGTGGGCTGGGATGGGATTTGACTGCAGAGGTACGGGTGTGTGAGGCTAATTTGGGGGGGGGGGGGGGGGGCATCACAGATACGTGAAGTACCTGTGTTAGGTCGGTTACTGGGATCGTTTCAGGGTGGGGTGTCAGAGGATATTGACTGTGGAGTGGGACAAGATTTTGAATGCCTTTTCTTATTTTTCTTACCTTTAGCAGATGGGTTCAGGCCAATGCAGATGTAGCCAGTGCAGTAACAACTATGGCACAGGTTGGTGGTGTTGGTTTCTTGTTGCTGGAGTAGGTGGGGATGTTGGGAGGCTGCTTCTGGACCCATAGTGACGGTGACGGTGGAAATGGAGCAACAGTAAGGGCTGAAGACACGGGTGGCTGGTGCGAGTGTGACAGGTGGCACGGTTGGCAGTGTGGGTGGCACTGGCAGTGGAGCTGACCACGAAAAAATTTAACCATCAGCAGAACGAGCAACCAGTCCAAAGTTACAAATTTTTACTTTTTATTCTCTCGGTGACTAGTTTCGGGCCGAGACCCGTGTTCAGATCAACGTAACATAGTCGAATATGGCATTTCCGAAGCTGTCAAAAATGCACAATGAACATTTGCAGTGCATACAGTTTTCTGTATGCATTGTAAACGTTCAGTCCACATTTTTGACAGTTTTCTGTATGCGCTGTAAATGTTCGTTGGACGTTTTTGGCATCCTCGGAAATGCCATTTTCGACTATGTTATGATGATTTGAAAATGGGTCTCGGCCCGAAACTAGTCACAGAGTGAATAAAAAGTAAAAATTTGCAGCTGTGGACTGGTTTTTCATTGTACTGATTAACAGAATTTGCCGACCCAAGCTACTCCAGCATGCTGGAAATTCGTTTAGCATCAGTGTTTCACCGGAACTACGTCATCCTCCTTCAAGGCTTCCCATTCAAGTTCCCCAACCTCTTCGTAAGGGCTGCACCGCCCTGCCACGATCCTAGCAGCGCGTCCATGAATACGTTGGATGTCCTCTGACACGCGTACCTGATAAGGGCCCCAGAGACTGCCTTCTATCCCTGTTCCAGACTATTGCTCAAACCATACGCCAACGTTAAGAGCAGGGGAACCTACATATGCGCAACCCCGCCCTACCTCGCAATAAAACCCCATTGAGTGTGAGAATCCATTTTAAAACTCTTATCGCATGACTCGCTACACAGTCTAGAACAGAACTTGCTGTTTTGGCAGTAGCAATTTTGTGAACGAACGTTCAGTTGCGGTGCAAAGCCGCTTAATTTCGATAAAAGGAAAAAAAAAAAAAGGTTCTGCAGTCACGATTTCGCCGCCTGCGGAACGAATACTTACTGACTGCCGAAAGCCCCCTTCGCGTCGGTAAATATACAGTACAGCTTGGGGGCATGCACGCTGCTCGTTTAAGTACAAGTCTTGAAAGGTAAAGCCTCATTGTTCGGTGGTACGCGACACGCAAGCGATGGCCGCTTCATCTTCCTCTCGTTAGTTTGGTATTCGACCGGAGTGCAGGCGATAATCCGTAATCCACAGCCGACGCAGCCTGTAATTCGAGACAGCACAGGCAGCTGCAGCGAGAAAACGATAGACAGGATGCCCTTGTTGGAGTGAGGCTATGCAACTCCGAGAAATGCTGCTCTGTCAGAGTTCTGCCTGTTCACGCCGCGCGCGCTGACAGGGTAGCTGCCGAACATTCGTGTCTGAAATTTTATCGAATTACAATTCAGGTAAATCACCTAAAGCTACATACTTATTATGGATGCAACCGTCTGCCATTACTGGAACGGTACTAAGCGCGTGTCAAGTGACTTACAACATTACATATTCTACTTACCTGGCGATTGCCGTTCGGCTGATAGTACCCCCGTAAATATCATGTCACCGTCCTCTTGCTCCGTCCCCAGAAAGTGGCGGTAGACTCCAAGGACAAAGACTTCCAGAAAACACGCTGCTGAGCCAATACATCCAGATCCCCGGTCTACCGCTACGTTGATTGCCATCTGTTTGAGTTTCCGGCAGTTAGGTAATACCAAAGAAAGCAGGTGTTGACAGATGTGAAAATTACCGAACTATCAGTTTAATAAGTCACGGCTGCAAAATACTAACGCGAATTCTTAACAGACGAATCGAAAAACTGGTTGAAGCCGACCTCGGGGAAGATCAGTTTGGATTCCGTAGAAATACTGGAACACGCGAGGCAGTACTGACCCTACGATTGAGATTAAGGAAAGGCAAACCTACGTTTCTAGCATTTGGAGACTTACGGAAAGCTTTTGGCAATGTTGACTGGAATACTCTCTTTCAAATTCTGAAGGTGGCAGGGGTAAAATACAGGGAGCGAAAGGCTGTCTACAATTTTTACAGAAACCAGATGGCAGTTACAAGAGATGAGGACCATGAAAGGGAAGCAGTGGTTAGGAAGGGAGTAAGACAGGTTTCTAACCTATCCCTGATGTTATTAAATCTGTATATTGAGCAAGCAGGAAAGGAAACAAAAGAAAAATTCGGAGTAGGTATTGAAATCCATGGAGAAGAAATCAAAACGTTGAGGTTCGCCGATGACATTGCAATTCTGTCAGAGACAGCAAAGGGCTTGGAAGAGCAGTTGAACGGAATGGACAGTGTCCTGAAAGGAGGATATAAGATGAACATCAAGAAAAGCAAAACGAGGATAATGGAATGTGGTCGCATTAAATCAGGCAATGGTTGAGCGAATTAGATTAGGAAATGAGACACTTAAAGTAGTAAATGAGTTGTGCTATTTGCGGAGCAAAATAACTGATGATGGTCGAAGTAGAGAGGATATAAAATGTAGAATGGCAATGGCAGGGAAAGCGTTTCTGAGGAAGAGAAATTTGTTGACATCGAGTATAGATATAAGTGTCAGGAAGTCGTTTCTGAAAGTATTTGTATAGTGTAGCCATGTATGGAAGTGAAACATGGACGATAAATAGGTTAGACAAGCTTTCGAAATGTGGTGCTACAGAAGAATGCTGAAGATTAGATGGGTAGATCACATAACTAATGAGGAGGTATTGAATTGGGGAGAAGGGGAGTTTGTGGCACAACGTGGCTAGAAGAAGGGATCGGTTGGTAGGACATGTTCTGAGGCATGAAGGGATCACCAATTTAGTATTGGAGGGCAACGTGGAGGGTAAAAATCGTAGAGGGAGACCAAGAGATGAATACACTAAGCATATTCAGAAGGATGTAGATTGCAGTAGGTACTGGGAGAAGAAGGAGCTTTCAGAGGTTAGAGTAGCATGGAGAGCTGCATCAAAACAGTCTCTGGACTGAAGATCACAGCAGCAGCAGCAGCAGCAACAACAACAACAACAACAACAACAAGAGATAAGAAACACATACACTGAAGTGTCAGAAGTAGTGGGACAGCGATATGCACGTGTTTAGATGGTGATAGCAGCGCGTTCCCTAGGTGTAAAAGGGCAGTGCATTGGGGAGTTGTCATTTGTAATCAAGTGATTCATGGCCGCATTATGGGAATTAATATACTTTGAACGAGGATTGGTGCTTGGAGTTAGATGCATGGGACATTCACTTTCGGAAATCATTGGGGAATTCAATATTCCGAGAGCCACAGTGTTAATACCAAATTTGAGCCATTACCACTCATCACGGACAACGCAGTGGCCGACGCCCTTCACTTAACGACCGAGAACACAGACGTTTGCGTAGAGCTGTCAGTGCTAACAGACAAGCTACGCTGCGTGAAATAACCGCAGAAATCAATGTGGGTCGTACGACGAACGTATCCCTTAGGACAGTGCAGTGAAATTTGGCGTTAATGGGCTATGGTAGCAGACGGCCGGCGCGAGTGCCTTTGCTAACAGCACGACGACACGTGCAGCGCCTCTCCTGGGCTCGTGACCACATCGGTTGAACTCCAGACGACTGGAAAACCGTAGCCTGGTCAGATGACTCCCGGTTTCAGTTGGTATGGCTGATGGTAGGGTTCGAGTGTGGTGCCGACCCGACGAAGACGTGGACGCAGGTTGTCAACAAGGCACTGTGCAGCCCGGTGGTGGCCGTGTTTACATGGAATGGATGGGTCCTCCGATAGTTGACCGGAAATGGTTCTACATGAAATTTATTCGCTATTGCAACTTCATAACGGAATTTCAACAATGAAAATTTGTGCCAGAACGGGACTCGAACCCGGGTTTCCCCGCTTATCGCGAGCGGTCGCCTGACCATTAAGGGGCTCCGGAAAGGCTCAAAATCATGAAAAGTTCAATTTTTACTTTTTTGCGTTTTCTGAATCTGCAGACTATTACCTTTTAATAGATATATAATTTATTCAATTCCGAAGACTACAACTATTTTTAAATTTTTTTTGAAATGTGTTCTACATGGGCGTGACCCACTGTGGCGCTGTTAAACTGCTGTCAAATGGTGTTATTATTAACGTCCGTGTTCATCAGATACATTTTAGTGATGTGAGATAAAGTATGTGTTGTGGCTAACCTGTGATGGTTCAATATATATCGCTGGTGTGATTGTCGATTGTTTCATGTTTATTTACTCTGTCGTTATCTCGAAAATATTCGTAATTAATTCTGTTTCTTGAGTCTCTGTTTTGTTGAAGTATAATAATGAGTAAAAGTAAAGTTATTAGAAATCCTCTGAAGGCTTTTAAGAAAAGGAGAAATGTTGGAAAGCCAAAGGTATGTGTTATTACTGTAAACAATAAAGACGATAACCAAGTGAGTGAACCTAACCTCTCAAGTACACCTGCCCATACCAGTCAAAGTGGGAAAGAAAATACTTCACAGAAAAAGCTTGGTTCAATGAGGTGATAAAACCTATTTTCAGAGACTTAGCAGCACCTGAACTGTTGAAAAACTGTATTCACGGAAAAACTCAAAACCCCAATGAAAGTGTAAATAGTGTTATATGGTCGAGAATCCCCAAGACTGTATTTGTTGGAATAGAAACACTTCACTTTGGTGTGTATGATGCTGTTGCGACTTTCAATGATGGCAACATTGTAAGGTGCAGGGTATTTAGAAATATGGGAATGAAGATAGGTTCTAACATGGTACGAACGATGCTTGCTTTAGACAAGGAACGCCTTCGGGCTGCAGACAGGGCTGTAAAGAGTCTAGAAATACAAGCAAGAGTAAACAGGAGGAGGAACAAGAGGAAGCTGGAGGAGGAGTTTGCAGAGGATGAAGATAATCCATCCTATGGACCTGGAATGCACTAAAAAGTTAATCCAATCTTTGTCGCTCGATTCCCAAAACTTTTATTTTCTCATACTAATTACATGTTTTCTAAGGATCTTCCACACATATTTGTTTCAGACTTTCAGTAAATGTTACACAGTACCTTCTGCATAATTTAACACAGCCATTTTCCAAAAAACTGTATATTTTTGAATATATAAATAAAAAATTGCAAAAAATGTTGTGAATTTTCATTACAATTGAAAAAAAATAATCTTTAATAACTGAACTAAAATTTTGTAAAATCCCTGTGTTAAGTTGTAGCCCATATTCCAATAAATAATCTGTAAAAAGTTCAACTTCCTACCTCAAATACTTTGTGAGGAAAGATGTAATTTATAAGCGTTATTTTAACATTGCAAGTATAGGGCGTTCCGGAGCCCCTTAAGCTAACCGAGCACAACTCATGGCCGACACAAACTTCCAGATTCTAGAATAACTCGCGCAAAAGAGAAAGGTCTAATAGCAATAACATGATATATTAATAGTAATGTCATTAGATAATATTACAGAAAATATTGATAATGCAATTTATACTAGATTCTGCACTCACGGCAATTTCTTAGCCGATTTTTTCAGGAGGAATAATGTCTGATTATGCAATGGTGGCTTGAGCCTGACGTTTAACCCGGATTGCCTTCACGCAATCTGATTCTTCGATACAAATACCTAAGGGACCTAACTGAACATTAAAATAAGGGGGAAATGGATACACGAAAGTGGGTTTTGGTAATGGTTATCAAATCTGAGATTGAATACATTAGTAGCCTCCCGAAAACAACCGAGATACCGCTATAAAGAGCTGACCTGTAACACAGTTAGCGTACATCAAAAGAACACTGAGATTACTTAAAGAAAATAATATAAAGAAAAAGATTTCATTATGACTCATGATATATTCTAAAGGAATCCATACCACTGAACACAAACAAATATCTAAGGAACGTAGAACTTACATTTTATATTTCTTTCACTCATTCCGTGCTACAACAATGTCCTGTTTTGACTGTCCAATATTTTCTTGAAATTAGATGTCCTTGCGTGCGCGTGAGTATTTCTTTGCGTCACACGGTTTTTCGAAGCGTTTTATCGAAGATTTACATTTTTTAAGTACACAAAATATACAGGGTGATCAAAAAGTCAGTATAAATTTGAAAACTGAATAAATCACGAAATAATGTAGATAGAGAGGTACAAATTGACTCACATGCTTGGAATGACATGGGGTTTTATTAGAACCCAAAAAATACAAACGTTCAAAAAATGTCCGACAGATGGCGCTTCATCTGATCAGAATAGCAATAATTAGCATAACAAAGTAAGACAAAGCAAAGATGATGTTCTTTACAGGAAATGCTCAATATGTCCACCATCATTCGTCAACAATTGCTGTAGTCGAGGAATACTGTTGTGAACAGCACTGTAAAGCATGTCCGGAGTTACGGTGAGGCAGTGGCGTCGGATGTTGTCTATCAGCATCCCTAGAGATGTCGGTCGATCACGATACACTTGCGACTTCAGGTAACCCCAAAGCCAATAATCGCACGGACTGAGGTCTGGGGACCTGGGAGGCCAAGCATGACGAAAGCGGTGGCTGAGCACACGATCATCACCAAACGACGCGCGCAAGAGATCTTTGACGCGTCTAGCAATATGGGGTGGAGCGCCATCCTATATAAACATCGTACGTTCCAGCAGGTGTTTATCAGACAGGCTGGGGATGATGCGTTTCTGTAACATATCGGCGTACCTCTCACCCGTCACAGTAGCAGTTACAAAACCAAAATCACGCATTTCCTCGAAGAAAAAAGGCCCGACAGCGGTAGATGTGGTAAATTCAACCCATACCGTGACTTTCTCGTCGTGCAATGGAGTTTCCACGACAGTTCTAGGATTTTCGGTAGTCCAAATTCGTTTTGCTGTCCAGTTTCTTCTGTCGGACATTTTGTGAACTTTGTTTTTTTTTTTGTTCTAATAAAACCCCATGTCATTCCAAGTATGTGTGTCAATTTTTACCTCTCTATCTACATTATTCCGTGGTTTATTAAGTTTTCAAATTTATACTGACTTTTTTGATCACCCGGTAGTATAACTTGTAGCGATGCCACACTGCACTTCTTCACATGTCGGCAACGAAACAGTAAAAGGTAATCAAGTCTGTAGAACTACACATAACAAAAGATAGATTTTTGCCATTCATATGTTTCGCATCGTACTACGATCAAGCAGTGCGGCAATGATGTAAATATCTGCGCCCAGCGGGTCATAGTGTTTATTTGAAGCAGTTAGTGCTGGATGCGCGTCTTTGTGTAGTCGCAGTTTACAAAAATGTAATTTTTTACCAACTACAGGTCGATGGCTGCTCTTCTCTTTTATGACAAATATTTTCATTACAGAGCATCCGAAACCCAATAATATTACGCCGGCCGGTGTGGCCGTGCGGGTCTAGGCGCTTCAGTCTGGAACCGCGTGACCGCTGCGGTCGCAAGGTTCGAATCCTGCCTCGGGCATGGCTGTGTGTGATGTCCTTAGGTTAGTTAGGTTTAAGTAGTTCTAAGTTCTAGGGGACTGATGACCACAGATGTTACGTCCCATAGTGCTCAAAGCCATTTGAACCAATAATATTGCAACATGTCGTCAATCACGTGTGTGCAGCCTATACTCGTACATCCATTATGTATTTTCCGTACAGGCGAGACATTTTACTTGAAACTTGATTGCCCGGTGTCGGGGGATAAATATGATTTTGCAATACCTATGTTGTTCCGAATTATGCACGCATGTCCAAAGGAACTTTGCATCGTAATTCGGAATAACACAGACACTGCAGTATCATAAATGGTTATGTTCGGCTACTTGGAGACCAGTTGCAGCCATTCATGGACATCATCTTCCCAAACAAAGATGGAATTTTTATGGATGAAAATGCGCCATGTTACTCGGCCACAGCTATTCACGATTAGTTTGAAGACCATTCTGGACAATTCGAGCGAATGATCCGGCCATCCACATCGGCCGACATGAATCCCATCGAAAAATTGATGGGACATAATCGAGAGGTCAGTTCGTGCACAAAATCTTACACCGGCAACACTCTCGCAATTATGGACGGCTACAGAGGCAGCATGGCTCAATATTTCTTCAGTGACTTGCAACGGCTTGTCGAGTTGCTGGGCAAAGGGAGGTCTGACACGATATTAGTAGGTATGCCATGACTTTTGCCACCTCAACGTGTGGCTCCTGGCCTACAGCGACATTGACTACCGCTTGATGGGGTGTCGGGCACCTGACGCGGTAAGGAAGGAATAGTAGCAGAGACGAATAGGGAAATCATTCTTACGACGGTACGGTCCGCAGTTGAGGAAATCCACTGACATGAGCGACTCGGACGAAAGACAGAGTGTTATGCCCGGCTCTTGGAATCGAGCATCTCGGGAGCGTCGAAATTGGTCAGCTACTCGCAAGTTACTGTCGTGAGCATCTGTGGAAAGTGGTTGATGGACGTTGAATCCTCATCACAGGACGTGGAGGTCGGAGTCTTGCCTGCTCTTACAGAGGATACGCGTCGATTTGTGGCGGATGTGACGACAGAGTAGCAAGGTGATGCAGGCAGACGTTTTTGGAGCACACCGTACAGCACTGTTGTTGAACACGGCGGTCCGCAGGACACGACTGTACGAGTTGCGAAATTGATCAAACGACATCGTCAATTAGGATTGTGCTGGGGACCATCGAGATTGGACCGTGGATCAACGGAAACGTGTTACCCGGTTCGATGAATCACTTTTCTTGTTACTCCAGGTAGATGGGCGTCATAAAGGCGGACGGTCACTGGAGACACGAACCGCGCTGAGGACGCGTGTCGGTGGGAATAACAGTACTCTGCAATGGGGGACGTCGACCTGGGCATCCGTGGGATCTGTGGTGGCGATTGAAGAAACCGAGGCAGATGTGGACTAGGTGAACGATGTTGCATCCCTTCGTGCTTGATACCTTCTCCGACAGCGATGGCATCTCCCAGCAGGAGAACAGCCCAAGTCACGAGGACAGAATCTTGGTACTGTGGTTTGACGAGCAACTCACGTTGACATGTGGACCACCAAATTCGCCTTACCTCAACTCTGTGGAAGATGCTTGGGGCGCTAGAGGGCGCAACATCTGCGCCCACCGGGCCGCAATTATGGGAATTGCTTGACCAGTGCGTAAACAGCTGCTGCCACGTATCTCCGCAAACATACACATGATTGTTGTATCCATGCCATTGAGAAGACGCGACTTAAAAGTTGCGAAACCAGTTGTGTCGGACTGTTGTCAACTTGAATGAATAAAGCTACAGGCGGACTATTGGACTCTTCATTGAGTTTAACACCTGTATTTAAACAGCTGTCTACTGTATGAATTGCCAGTGAAACATGTATAAGAAAATAACATCCGCATCGCTGAATGGGACATCTGCAGAGTTCAAAATGCAAGGTAGGTGAGTTTACAGTTCTATTACTGTCTCGGTCATACTTGTACCTTGGAAAATATAGAGCTTTGAAAACGAAAGGATCACTTACGGTAGCCTTGTATGTGAAACAACATGTTGAAAGTCAGATCTGGATTGTCCGTCCGCAAATTAGGACCAGAACGTATCAACCACACAGAAGTGGGCCCAAGATATATTCTTGTGCGACCTAGTTGTCTCGAAACGAATTTTACCGGCTTGGCCTCCGATTGGCTCTCGCAAAGCAGAGACTTGTAGCTCCGCTAGAAACACCACCGGAGATCGCCTAGAGACACTGTGGGAGCCGGTGAAGAGTAATGCTGCCTAGCAGGGCTTCGATACTTTGGCACAAAAACAGAAGGCAGTCAGGAGTCTGCGAGCAGCCAACACCGTTCTAGTTTCAGATTTCTGTTTATATTCGCCTGCTGATCGCCGTATGTGGATAGACTACGACTCTGTGCCACTCCGCCGCGCGGGATTAGCCGAGCGGTCTGGGCCCTGCAGTCGTGGACTGTGAGGCTCGCCGCGGAGGTTCGAGTCCTCCCTCGGGCATGGGTGTGTGTGTTTGTCCTTAGGATAATTTAGGTTAAGTAGTGTGTAAGCTTAGGGACTGATGACCTTAGCAGTTAAGTCCCATAAGATTTCACACACATTTGAACATTTTTTGTGCCACTCCGCTACTGCTTGCTGTCTCGTCATTGTATGCCCGCAGTCTGTACAAGCAATAAATAACCTTACGCTTCCTGTATTTCATATATCGTAATTTCAGAATTTGAAAGAGGATAGTACATTCAGCGTGACGAATGCTTTTATTGTACAGGGTGATTCAAAAAGAATACCACAACTTTAGGAATTTAAAATTCTGCAACGACAAAAGGCAGAGCTAAGCACTATCTGTCGGCGAATTAAGGGAGCTATAAAGTTTCATTTAGTTGTACATTTGTTCGCTTGAGGCGCTGTTGACTTGGCGTCAGCGGCAGTTGATGCTAAGATGGCGACCGCTCAACAGAAAGCTTTTTGTGTTATTGAGTACGGCAGAAGTGAATCGACGACAGTTGTTCAGCGTGCATTTCGAACGAAGTATGGTGTTAAACCTGCTGATAGGTGGTGTATTAAACGTTGGTATAAACAGTTTACAGAGAATGGGTGTTTGTGCAAAGGGAAAAGTTCTGGACGGCCGAGAACGAGTGATGAAAATGTAGCACGCATCCAGCAAGCATTTGTTCGCAGCCCAGGAAAATCGACTCGCAGAGCTAGCAGAGAGCTGCAAATTCCACAATCAACTGTATGGAGAGTCCTACGAAAAAGGTTAGTTATGAAACCTTATCGTCTGAAATTGGTTCAAGCACTGTCTGCAGCTGATAAGATTAAAAGAATCGATTTCGGTGATTTTATCCTTGCTCAAATGGAAACAGATGAATCTTTCGTTTCAAAGATTGTGTTTAGTGATGAAGCAACTTGCCACACTAACGGGAAAGTCAACCGTCACAATGTCTGTATATGGGGCACTGAGAATCCGTGGGAAACAACTCAGTATGAACGTGACTCGCCTAAGGTGAACGTTTTCTGTGCCATTTCAGCCAATAAAGGTTTTGGTCCCTTTTCCTTCGAAGGTGCTACTGTAACTGGACTACAGTATCTGGAGATGTTAGAGAATTGGCTGTTCCCTCAGCTCGAACAAGAAGCACAACAATTCATATTTCAGCAGGATGGAGCGCCACCACATTGGCACTTATCTGTCCGTAACTACCTGAACGTCAACTACCCGAGGCGATGGATCGGCCGCCAGGCAGCCCGTGACAGAGCACTTCATCACTGGGCTCCAAGAAGCCCTGATCTTACCCCCTGCGATTTTTTCTTATGGGGGTATGTTAAGGATATGGTGTTTCGGCCACCTCTCCCAGCCACCATTGATGATTTGAAACGAAAAATAACAGCAGCTATCCAAACTGTTACGCCTGATATGCTACAGAGAGTGTGGAACGAGTTGGAGTATCGGGTTGATATTGCTCGAGTGTCTGGAGGGAGCCATATTGAACATCTCTGAACTTGTTTTTGAGTAAAAAAAAAACTTTTTAAATACTCTTTGTAATGATGTATAACAGAAGGTTATATTATGTTTCTTTCATTAAATACACATTTTTAAAGTTGTGGTATTCTTTTTGAATCACCATGTATATAATATATGGTTATGAACACCCGTTCTGTGAAAAAAGTAATAGTGGTAATGATACGCGCTACTCCTCCGGTGCTCGTTCCACGCCACTGACGGAGCTGCACAGCAGTGCCTGGGGCCGCGTGGAGTGTGCAGTGGGAGTGTAGCTGTGGTTAGCGCGGCCTGCGCCCTCCCGGATATTGCAGCCGCCTGCTCGCGCTGCCTGCGCGCGGTAATAAACTTGGGGGAAGCCCGCCCCTCACTGGCGGTGGGGCGGGGCGCTCCCGCCCTCTCACAACGAGTTTGGCGCCGGGAATTCGACACACCCCCTCCCCCTCGTCGCCCCCGTAATTAATTGTGATTTGTGGCAGCGTCCAGAGGTTAGTGCAGTGCCGTTCCGGGTTGACTCATGATTCCCGGCAGTTGTAATGTCACGTAAAGCTGGTTAGGACTAGCGGACTATTCGGAAACGGCTCCTGGTCCGGTGGTTCGCCAGGAAACCTTTCGCTTATTCCGAAGCCGGTGTCCCAAATGCTTCTGATGACGCAGTGTACCTGTAAGCTCGTATTGTGCCAGTTTCGTCTTCAGTTATTAAAACAATAAAAACACTCTATAATCACAATAATTTTTGGTATTTTTCCTTCGTAATTGCCAGACGCGTTTCGCTGTACTCGTGAAGATTCACAGTCCAGAATCGGTAGGCCAATCAGGCAGTATCCGCTTGAACATAGTGGCAATCATCCTACGGACCCACTAGGTTGAAGATATCCGTTTGGTAAAACACTGTCATGCTGCGTGAAGAAGCCGGTAACTGCCTGCCGCACATCATCGTCCGACAACGATTATCGGCCGTTCGAGTGCTGTTTCTAAGGAACCGAAGGCGTGATAATCGCACTGGGAGAGATCAGGACTATAGGGCGGGTGCTCGGGTTTCTGTCACTTGGGTTGGCGTAACTTCTGCGTCGATGTGGGGACATGCGTTGTCATGAACCGACAGCTCCGAAACGATAGTTTCTGAGAATCGTGCTGCCCCACACACACGTTCTTCGTTCTCCGATGGGTGTTTGTCCTTCGGCAGCCACGGAAAGAATAACAGTGCGTGGGTGCTATTTGGCCACATTCGTTAATAACGTCGGCACAGTTCACGTTTCCGCGTTTACCGCACTCACGACGAAAAGACAGGAATACTAGTCCCATACCTGCACCTCGGTCCTTACATACCCGCATCGGAGTAGTGCCACGTTGCATATACGATGCAGAAGCGCCCTCAACGGAAACGTTTTGAGCGCCAATTATATATAATTTACTAAAGAAAATGCCACGCTTACAGAGGTAGGCATAATCCGTATCACTTCAGGCCGAGGAGTTACCTTCACAGTCTCGGATGTGTTATTGAATTTAGCATATGTTAAAATTCAGAAGTAAGTAAGAACCACGTATTTTTTAAGAGTCGACATAGGGGTAGCAACTTTCTGACTTTAAAATAGTTAGGGGCAAGGATTGTAGCAAACATAACACACATAGTGTGTAAAAAAAAGAAAGGTATAAAACATTTTAAATGTTTAGAGGAGGCAAAAAATGTTCAAATGTGTGTGAAATCTTATGGGACTTAACTGCTAAGGTCATCAGTCCCTAAGCTTACACACTACTTAACCTAAATTATTCTAAGGACAAACACACACCCATGCCCGAGGGAGGACTCGAACCTCCGCCGGGACCAGCCGCACAGTCCTTGATTGCAGCGCCTTAGACCGCTCGGCAGAGGAGACAAAACCAAATACTTTTTTTATGTGACAAAATGTCGTAGCAGCGCCGTTTTCCCACTAACAAGAGTCAATGAAGATTTGACGCAAGTAAGATTGAGAGACAGTGTTCAGAGTTTTTGCTGGCCTCCTATCGATTTGCTTTTGTGGTACGGGGGGAGGGGGGGCAAGGGGGGAGAGGTGAAGCGTTTGATT
The DNA here is from genome assembly GCF_023898315.1 of Schistocerca nitens. Lineage (NCBI taxonomy): Eukaryota > Metazoa > Arthropoda > Insecta > Orthoptera > Acrididae > Schistocerca > Schistocerca nitens. Next base: position 1,218,293,595 of record NC_064614.1, on the reverse strand, counting down.
TATGAGACACCGCTAGATACTGCAGAACTTGTTCCCCGTTTGGCTGAAGCTGCAGCCATTAGTCGTGAAACACCTGTTTGTTTTTATAGTGTTCGACAATCATTAGCGCGCAGATACCAGTTGTCCAGTAATGTAAACTGCCAGCAGTTTCAGCAACATTTCTAAAAGAAAATTCATCACACTGTCTCTCAACATGACTGAGAGTCAAAATTTTCACAGACCCTCTCTGAGGAAGACGGTGTGCACTTATGACGTTTTTGTAACGTAAAAAGCGTTTGTTTTTATCTCTTCTGAACACTAAAAAAATTTGTACACCTCTCTCTCTCTCTCTCTCTCTCTCTCTCTCTCTCTCTCTCTCTCTCTCTGTCACACACACACACACACACACACACACACACACACACACACACACCTTTCAAGTGCAACGGCCGCTCAGCACCCAATTCCGTTCCATCAACAGGTGTTCTGTGACCTGGCCACAGAGCCGCTTACACGGAGGGGATCAGTGCTACGCTACGCACTCCTAGGGCGTCACCAGAAAGCAAACTGACCAAACGGATATTCGCTGGCAGATTTTTGGATTCTTATTGCGAGGCTCAGCGTCCTGGAAACATGCAATTAACGTAGGAAAAAAAAGCTTCACTATGCTCGTGTATGATGACCTTCCTGTAGGGTGAAATAATCCTATGTAGGAATGAACAGCGATAACGCAAGTATCGAAGGTGAGCTCCGTTCGTCCATTGGATCCAGAACGCAGGCAGATGACGTGCTCAGGATGATGTGATGTTTTTTGACTTCCAGAAATCCGTCGACACATTCCCGCTCCGTAGCTTGATAAGGAAACAAATATCGGGAAAAAAATCTAATTCTGCATCAGTCCCTAAGTTTTTGCTCCATCCACTACGCGTTTCGAAGGTTGTACTACCATTATCAGCGAAACAGTTTTACACACCAGTAGCCGTTTCTAGTTGCAAGCATCGGCGATTTCTTGCAGCACCGACGTTTTATACGCTTCCACTCTACACGAGTTGGTCAATTACGAGGGCCAGTCGAAAAACAATGACTCGTATTTTTTTCTGTTTCATTAGGTTAGTAATGTAGCAGTCGTGAATTTGGCGTACTCGTGCAAACCACGTTCTACAGCCCATTCCAGTAACAGCGTCTTTCATTAACGGATGGGATCTTTGTATTGGTTTAGAGACTGGCCGATTTTGACGTCCATATACGACAGCGTTCTGTGGCAGTATTGCTTGTTGCGCAATCGTATTCATGAAAGGCTGAAGGAGGTGTATGGAGTGGCTACGCTGGACGTCAGAGCGGGTAGACGGAAGCTGAAGGGCGAACACAGCTGGTCACTGACACGCGGGACGGTCGGCCAGCGACTGCAGTGGCTTCACGCAGTGTCCAGCGTGCCGACCCAATCATCCGTGTCACCCTGTCAGGGAGAGCCGCGTCGCCAGTTACCAATCAGTAAAGGCCCGTGTCGACTGTTGGTAATCGGGTTTGTTATGTGGAAACGCGAAGGAACAGCGACGGCATGAAATCAGCAGGAGGAGTTCAAAGTGCTGACAGCAGTTCAGTTATCGAAATGATTGGACGTAGGGAGTTAAAAATAATGGTCCAGCAGCTCCTCATAAACCACACATTTCTGCAGTCAGTGAAAAGCTACGCTTGGACGCATGCAGCGGTCTTTGACGAATGCCTGGATAACGTTACCTGCCATCGTTTCTAGTGCCAGCAGGGGGGGGGGGGGAGGTGGTATTACAGTATGGGGGTATTTTGCGTGGTTAGGGCGCGGAAGAAAACACTGTACCACAGAGGGATATCAACACATTTGAAAACATTGTGTACTTTGTACAGAGGAACAGTTCGGAGATGACTATTGGTTGTATCAGTATGAGAATGCAGCCTGTCGTAAGGCAGCATCCATCAGCCAATGGATTGTGGACAATGACATTCCTGAAATGGATTGCCAGCGCAAAGCCCCGACCTGATTCTAATGCAACGCCTAGGGAATGACAACGTCGACTTCGCTCCAGACCCTAGAGTCCAACATTATTTCCTTCCCTAGTTTCGGCCCTTGAGGTAAAATGGTTTGCCATTCCTCCACAGACATTCAGACACCTCGTTGAAAGTGTCCCCAGTAGAGTTCAAGCAACCATAAAGGCGAAGGATGAACACTCCTCGTGTTAATGCCCACTAACATGTGTTCGTATACTTTCGATCAGGTAGTGTATATGCTTTATTCTATACGAGCCCTTATTTCTCATTCTTACGTGACATGTATGATGGTGGCAGTAGGTTCGTTCTGCAGACTGTCGCAAATGCCGGTTCTGTAAACTTTTTCATTAAGTGTTCCCTCCAGGGATTCCCATTTTAGTTCGTGAAGCATCTCCGTAACACTTGCCTGCTGCTCGAACCTACTGGTAGCAAATCTAGCAGCACGCATCTGAATTGCTTCGATGTCTTCTTTAATCCGACCTGGTGGAGATCCCAAATACTCGACCAGTACTCAGTGATATGTCGCACAAGTGTTCTGCACGCCGTCTCACTTATAGACGAACTACACTCTCCTAAAATTCCCCTAATGAACCGAGGTCGAGCGTTCCTTCTCCCTACAATTGACCTTCCGTGCTTGTTCCTTTTAATGCCGCTTTGCAACGTTAGGCGCAGATATTCAATAGCGTCGACCGCGCCAAGCAGCACACGATTAATACAGTATTCTAACTTAACATAATTGATTTTCCTAGTCATTGCAATAAATTACATTTAGAACAAGCTATTCTCAAGCGTAGGAGAAGCTACAGCTGGGTAGACAAATATCAGTCCAGCAATTCGTGTTGCGCTAATTGCTCAGGACATTCCTATGTTCACATTGTGCAGAGAGGCAACTGTAGATGTTTTTCAGAGCACCATCATCGAGTGTTCTGTGATTTCACTCACTCACTCCGCTAAGTGCAGTCAAACTTGATCAGAAGAGAAGAACACTTCAGCTTCAACCTCTCCATCGTGTACAGACTTCAATAGGCAGCTGCAGTACTGACCTGCAGCGACAGTATCTGAATCGGTCAGACAACGCAGTATCGTCACGTAAGGCTTTTGATAAAGGAATTTGATACAATATTCATCTCATTTCTTTGACAATGATTTTTGACGTAGCGCAAAAATCGGTATTATACTGTCATCAAATACTTCGTCGTAGTTCCTTCAGAAGGGCTGGCATGTACTAACAGAAGAACTGCACGATATCACCTTACAAATTGCTATTTTTAATGCTGTTAATTTCATAGTTCCCAGTCACTAACCGAACCATTGATTTCCCAACACGAATGCGAAATATAACTGAACTATCCCTCCTCCTGTTAATGTCAACATATAATAATAAAATCGGCAGTGTTATGTACACAGTTGGTAGTAGCCGAGTCGTAACGGTATCATTAAAATCGTTTGACATGATAAGTTAACAGTGACCTGATGTGTTTAAGTTTCAAAGGAACAGATTATATCCGCGTGCTCGCCAAGCACTTTCTGATGCTTTAGGCCGATTGTAGTTTCATATCATGAGTTTCTTTACATGTTTCAAGTTCATTCTAATATATTCAAAAATAAGCAAGATTTTTACATACTTGTACATTAGTTGATATGATTATTATGGATGACTTTTTGGCCTTGTCCGTGCTCCTATACCTTGCGTGTACCTATCAAGTTTCTCTTTCACGGCTGCAACATTTAGTCCTCTACATGTCCGGCTGTGACGCTTTGTTTTGTTTGTGCATATCTGTAACTACAGCTAACACATGTTCCACTGCTTTTAGCGCAAAAGTTCAATTCCTATTCACTTTCAACTGCCACTGCTTCATCATCAGTGAATCGGATTGAACCAATTTTCTGTCCTTGACAAATAACAACAGTTCTTTAATTCCGTTGTGAGTGAACAAATAAACATCAGTAGTGACAAGGAACAACCCTTGCATGTATGCTGGGTTTGACTTCTTATCTCCGTCAGTACAGACTGTTGTAATTCGCTTTGAAGAAAAAAGAGATTTCCATCTCCTTGCATAAAAAGGGAAAAGCATTTTATTGTATCTCAGATAATAAAACACCTTTCCATATTTATAGTGTCATAGTTAGCTCCGAAATATTACTTTCTCATTCTGAATGCCCTTCCCCACTACATTTATACAACATCTAGTGTTTCGCAGTTTGTTTATACTTGTTCAAAATGGTTCAAATGGTTCTGACAAGGGAACCTCCCCATCGCACCCCCCTCAGATTTAGTTATAAGTTGGCACAGTGGATAGGCCTTGAAAAACTAAACATAGATCAATCGACAAAACAGGAAGAAGTTGTGTGGAACCGTGAAAAAAATTAGTAAAATATACAAACTGAGTAGTCCATGTGCAAGATAGGCAACATCAAGGAGACTGTGAGCTCAGGAGCGCCGTGGTCCCGTGGTTAGCGTGAGTAGCTACACAACGAGAGGTCCTTGGTTCAAGTCTTCCCTCGACTGAAAATTTTACTTTCTTTATTTTCGCAAAGTTATGATCTGTCCGTTCGTTCATTGACGTCTCTGTTCACTGCAATAAGTTTAGTGTCTGTGTTTTGCGACCGCACCGCAAAACCGTGCGATTAGTAGATGAAAGGACGTGCCTCTCCAATGGGAACCGAAAACATTTGATCGCAAGATCATAGGTCAACCGATTCCTCCACAGGAAAACACGTCTGATATATTCTATACGACACTGGTGACGGCATGTGCGTCACATGACAGGAATATGTTGTCGACCCACCTAACTTGTACACTTAGCGAATGGGTAAAAAGATTCTTCTACCTTGCCCGGTTTAGGTTTTCTTGTGGATGTGATAATCACTCCCAAAAAAGTGATGAAAACATAAGAGTTTGTCACATAAACTGAAAATGAAAAATTATACTTTTCACTCCAGGGAAGACTTGAACCTAGGATCTCTCGTTCCGTAGCTGCTCTCGCTAACCGTGGGACCACGGCGCTCCTTGACTCCGAGTGTCCTTGATGTTGCCCATCTTCGCATGGACTACTCAGTTTGTATACTTGACTAATTTTTTTCATAGTTCCACACAACTTCTTCCTGTTTCCTCGATTGATCTGTGCTCAGTTTTTCAAGGCCTATCAACTGTGTCAACTTATATCTAAATCTGAGGGGGCTGCGATGGGGAGGTTCCCTTGTGAGCACTATGGGACTTAACATCTACGGTCATCAGTCCCCTAGAACTTAGAACTACTTAAACCTAACTAACCTAAGGACATCACACAACACCCAGTGTTTATCCCTGTGGTACATGGTTTTTCACTGCATTGGACAGCTTTTAATGGCCACTCATGAGGCTGTAAATGTACGCTTGGCACAACACCGGTAGGGAGTGCCCACTTCAGTGAACCGTGTGCGTTTGCAGCCTCAGAACTGATCGAAAACGCTAAAGAAGCGACCATTAACCGCTGTCCACTATAGTGGAAGCCATGCACCACAGGGATATATACACGTCAGCCAGCTGCAGTAAACAGAAGACGATCGTTTTCTTTTATCAAAACTAAGGCGTGGCGCTAGATTTGATCAAATAAATTTGATGAAAAGCAACATTTGACAAAAGTTCCTTACTGCACTGAGTCAAATATATTTGACAAAGCAACTTTTTCAAAGATATTTGATAGTGTAATACCGACCCAACAGGTGTAGCTTTTTTCCGGCTGTGACCGAGACGCTATCTGCCACACTTTACGAGCAACGGTCGGCGATCACAGCCCGCCTACAGGGGTTGTGGTTCGTGCGTAGCCTTCTGAAAAGTGGAACAATAAGTGGTGATGGAGGTGTCGACAGTGCGGCCTGAGACACTGTGACTGTGCGGCGACGTTACAGCGGCAGTCTACGAGCCCTTGGGTCAGGAGTGCAGACCACAGAGAATAGGCTGCCGCTTTTAGTCGTAATGGGTTCGCTGAAAAGCTCCGAGCGCTGAAGCTAACGCCGTGTTTAAAGCACTCCCAGCTACCAGCGCTGCAGTGCTCACGCGCGCGTTCTGCCAAGGGAAGCTGCCCTCAGATTTAGTGGTAAAATGGCTCAGAAACTGAACACAGATCAAGTACGAAAGCAGGAAGAAGGGGTTCTGAACTGTGAAAAAAGAAGCAAAATGGAATCAGTGCACGGTCCAAGCTCAAGATACGCAGATCGAGCACCCCGCAAGAACACGGCGTCATGGTTGGGTGTCACGGTAGATCAGTTTTCAAATCTCTCTCGTGCCCCATTTTTGCACAAATTTATGTATCTGTCCGTCGGGTCAAAAAATGGTTCAAATGGCTCTGAGCACTATGGGACTTAACTGCTGAGGTCATCAGTCCCCTAGAACTTAGAACTACTTAAACCTAACTAACCTAAGGACATCACATACATCCATGCCCGAGGCAGGATTCGAACCTGCGACCGTGGCGGTCTCGCGGTTCCAGACTGTAGCGCCTAGAACCGCTCGGCCACTCCGACCGGCCCGTCGGGTCATTGGCGTGTCTGTTTTCCTTCTGTAGTCTTGGCAATTGCCCTACTATACATTCATTATAGATTGAGTCCTGTGGTAAGAATATATTATCGTTGAAAGTAAATGTGTTAAATAGTGACTGCAGCCGAGATGCCTCATATACCTCTCACAGAAATGAAAACAACAAATAAAGGGGTACGAACTATGTTACAAAGAAGGAATTCAAGAGTCAAAACTTCCAAAACGGAACACAAGAGGCGTAAAATGTGGTACTTGTGTAGAACAAATAGGAGGTACGTATGACTGGAGGTCCCTTCGTTACACGTTCCTGTTGCAAACGGACGTTACATCACGATACAGACACAAATTTGAATACAGCGAATTTACACATTAGTGAACAGACGGAGAGTTCGTAATTTAATGAGAAAAAGGTGAGGCTAGAGGGAGATTTAAACCGGGATCTCCCTCTTCACAGTGCAACACTGTGACCACGTGACCATGACGTCACAGTCATTCAGTGTCGCTCGGTGTTTCATATTTCGAGCTTGGACCGTTCACTGTTTTTATTTAGCGTTTTTCCTCACAATTCAGTACACTTTCTTCCTCCTTTCATGCTTGATCTGTTTTCAGTTTTTGACAGGCTATCCAATGGGCCATCTTAACACTAAATCTGAGGGGGGTGCGATGGAAAGTTTCCCTTGTGAGCAACACGACGGCGCCATGTCTGGGAGAACACTTTTTTCCCTCTTTTTTTTCTTCAGATTCTTAGCGTGGATGCCTTTTCACCACAGGGAACTAAATTTCTCCTCCCTAAGTCATTTGCGCCTGCCGCCACCTCTTCGCCAGTATGACTAAGATACTAGACGCGTGTGTGTCAGAAGGACGTGGGCAATTAAAGAAAATCATTCGTTCATTCACTACGACTAAAGTTCTCCTGAAGTAATTGAAGCGATGCCGGGACTTTTCCAACAAGGCTGTCCGACTTTCTCTCCAATTGAGGAAGTGCTCCATTTCTGATGGTCTGGATGTCTACAGGTGGCTCCCTAAGGTAGGCCGTTCCGAACCGTGACCTCCCACTGGTCGACGAATTGTTACATTGACGATCCAGCGTTCCTAGCGTCATGCGTTGACGGTACTGTTACAGTTCTCCGCGTCTCCCCTCTTGTTAGATTTGGAGCTCTACGCTGGAGGGTTCCAGCTTTCGTTTAAAGACCTATAAGTGACATAACCGAAACGAAGAAGTTCAGCGGTGCGACAAATGTAATCACTGTGCAAACCGGGCTGCCCATGTACGTCGTCATACAACAGTTACGAACACTTTACAATTTTGCGTGGCTTCTTCAGTTTCCCGGCCTCACCCCGTGTCTTCACGGGGGCGGCGTATTAATGAAGATTTGGCGATGTTCGTGGTAGTGGGTGGCCGGATGCCCTCCCTGTCGCCTTAAAACACGGCCCCCCTCCTCCCGGAACCGAATTTCTGTACCCCCATTTGTCTGCGTCTAGTGTTATACCATGTGACACTGTCAGAACGTGTTCGAAAGGTTTGCCAGTCGTGTAATTGAGGACAGCCTGGTATTCAGCAGTCGGATATGGGAAACCGCCTAAACCGCACATCCAGTCTAATCGTCGTGTCTCCCCAAATCCTCGTAACAGTTCGCAGATATCCATAAGAAAATCGTACTTTTTTCATTAAAAATTTTACGACGGCACTGATAATTTCATCGTACTGACGAATCCGGAATAATCGATTTACTGACACCATTCTTCTACAACAACTGATGCTCGCAAAATCGATTTTCGGTTATATACGTCTCGCAAAGTGAGCAGGACGGGGAAAATGGGAGAAATTAGAGGTATTAGAATTATATATTAATACCTTCAGATGCCGACGGGCGTTGATATATATCAACGGGGACAGGTGAAAATGTGTGCCCCGACCGGGACCAGAACCCGGGATCTCCTGCTTACATGGTAGACGCTCTATCTATCTGTGCCACCGTGGGCACAGAGTGTAGTGCGAGTGCAGGGACTATCTCGAGCACGCCTCCGGCGAGACCCACATTCTCACCGTATATGTCCACACACTACATTCGTAGTGTCCCTGCCCAACACACTCATTACTCTTGGAAGACATTCTTACCAAGTCCCATAAGAGTTCGTGTAATATGTGTGCATGTTACCCGAGGAAGGTCATGGCCAGTGTTGCCAGAACTATATACTTTGGTGTCTGTTCTCGCTATAAGTATAAATTATAGGTAATACTGAGGATTACCGACAGTCGTTCCTCCCACACACCATTCGCGAAAAGGCCGGGAGAAAGAAAGGAGGGAGCTGGGTGACGGTAGCAGCATAAGTACTCTCTGCCACACTCTGTAAAGTGTGGCAAGATGCAGACTTACGGTGGAAATGAGGCAATGTGAGATTCAGAAGGCGATCATTATCTTCTTTGGACACCGCGAATCGCCGCCAGTCCTAGGAGATTACACAGGGACTTGAACGTGACTGGAGATGCGCGAAGCCCGGTCGTGGCGGCCAACCTCGAGAACGTTGGGGTGTGGAGTGGGGGAAGGTGAGGTACACACGGGGACTGGTCTGCCAGCCATTAACCAATTGCGTCCAATTGCGGCGACGGGCGCGGGAATGCCGTGCCCGTCTGTGGCGCGAAGTGGCTGATGGGAATAGCTGGAGCCATGCTAATTGATGAGTCTAATATTTCAATACAAAAAGTGACGGACTTACTGCGTCAGTGACATATATATAAATCTTTTAAACACCATTGCTGGTTCCATAGATTATGCCATCAATATCAGATGGAAGACGAATGGAAAAACTGGTAGAAGCCGACCTCGGGGAAGATCAGTTTGCATTCCGTAGAAATATTGGAACACTTGAGGCAATACTGACCTTACGACTGATCTTAGAAGAAAGATTAAGGAAAGGCAAACCTACGTTTCTAGCATTTGTACACTTAGAGAAACTTTTTGACAATGTTGATTGGAATACTCTCTTTCAAATTTTAAAGGTGGCAGGGGTAAAATACAGGGAGCGAAAGGCTATTTACAATTTGTACAGAAACCAGATGGCAGTTATAAGAGTCGAGGGGCATGAAAGGGAAGGAGTGGTTGGGAAGGGAGTGAGACAGGGTTGTAGCCTCTCCCCGATGTTATTCAATCTGTATATTGAGCAAGCAGTAAAGGAAACAAAAGAAACATTCGCAGTAGGTATTAAAATCCATGGAGGAGAAATAAAAACTTTGAGGTTCGCCGATGACATTGTAATTCTATCAGAGACAGCAAAGGACTTGGAAGAGCAGTTGAACGGAATGGACAGTGTCTTGAAAAGAGGATATAAGATGAACATCAACAAAAGCAAAACGAGGATAATGGAATGTAGTCAAATTAAATCGGGTGATGCTGAAGGAATTAGATTAGGAAATGAGACACTTAAAGTAGTAAAGGAGTTTTGCTATTTGTGGAGCAAAATAACTGATGATGGTCGAAGTAGAGAAGATATAAAATGTAGACTGGCAGTGCCAAGGAAAACGTTTCTGAAGAAGAGACAGTTGTTAACATCGAGTATAGATTTGTGTCAGGAAGTCGTTTGTGAAAGTATTTGTATGGAGTGTAGCCATGTATGGAAGTGAAACATGGACGATAAATAGTTTAGACAAGAAGAGGATAGAAGCTTTCGAAATGTGGTGCTACAGAAGAATGCTGAAGATTAGGTGGGTAGATCACCTAACTAATGAGGAAGTATTGAATAGAATTGGGGAGAAGAGGAATTTGTGGCACAACTTGAAGAAGGGATCGGTTGGTAGGACATGTTCTGAGGCATCAAAGGATCACAAATTTAGCATTGGAGGGTAGCGTGGAGATTAAAAATCGTAGAGGGAGACCAAGAGATGAATACAATAAGCAGATTCAGAAGGATGTAGATTGCAGTAAGTACTGGGAGATGAAGAAGCTTGCACAGGATAGAGTAGCATGGAGAGCTGCATCAGTCTCTGGAATGAAGAGCACAACAACAACAACAACATCAGATGTAATAAGATTTTTTTACCTTTTTGAATTTATTTGTGACTCGCGTATTTGTCTATTTGGTACACTACGATGTAGCAAGAATAGAAGGTTGTGTGTCGTCTGCATTGGCGGAGAAACCCTAGCTTTATTAATTTACACCAATGAAGGGTCCAGAAGCTGTAAATGCCACATATCTGGAATAGCACACTTCTGTCAACTGCCATACTGCCCTAAGGATTTCAACATCACTAATGTTTGCAACGCTTCCAGTGCGAAGAAATTAGCTCGCCACAAGATACTAGGCTACATCAAAGGCGTTGGTATGGACAGGCGTATTCATAAGTACCGCGAGTGGTTTCAGAATATGGCAAGCCGCATGTACGGGGCATAAAGGAAGACACATGCGTGGACAGTATTTCTCCAAGTATCGATTCATCATACGCGCCGCGGCGTAGCCGCACTCGGGAGCAGGCATGTCAGGCAAGCCATCCGCTGCCTACTGTCACGTCGAATTAATTCGCACCTGTAGGTAGGCAACACTGTGAACAAATTCCCAAACTGGCCTCCTGTCGCGCCTTCCAAAACAATTCATATCAGGCACTTCTGTGAATATCGCGCCCCTATTAATGATTGCTGCGTCACAAGTGGTGGCCATATTGAGGACCTGTTTAAAACTTGGACAGAGGCTGCTTTCGCGGGTATGTCTCGGTTTTAAACTGAGACGACGAAAGTCATGGGATGCCTCCTAATATCGTGTCGGACCTTTGTTTGCCCGGCGTAGTGCAGCACCTCGGCGTGGACTCAAGAAGTTGTGGAAGTCTTCTGCACAAATACTGACCCGTGCTGCCTCTCTAGCCGCCTATAACAGCGAGAGTGTTAGTGGTGCAGGGCTGCGCGCACCAACTGACCTCTCCATTGTGTCCCACAAATGTTCGATGCGATTCATGTTGGGTGATCGGGGTGGCAAAATTATTCGCCCTAACTGTCCAGAATGTCCTTTAAACCAATCACGAAAAATTGTAGCCGGGTGACATAGCTCATTGTCACCCATAAAACATATTCTCCATAGATGTTAAGTAGAACCGGTGATGAAAAGGATTTGAAATAGTTTCATGTTGTCTGATTTCTTGGTAAGATGATCAGGAACGCCCATTTCTGCTAGTTCGCTGCACAGTTGTTTCCGTCGAACACAGTCGAAAGACTTGATATACTCCAGGAAACAAATAACTAATGGGATATTGAATTCCCTGTATTTTTCAATTAGCTGTCTGACACTGGGACTCCGCTCTCGTGTTGTTTTATTGTGCACAAACTGAGCTTGCTCTTTTGGTATTTGTTTATTTAAGTAGGTTCTCCGGCGTTCATGGATGAAATTAAGAAAAACCTTTTTGGCATGTGGAATTATGATATGCTTCTGTAGTTCTTACAGTGCCATCAGCGGAAAACAAAAGTTTTTATATTCCCTCTAAACTGTAATCCCTCTTCGCAATTTCTCCTTTGTTTCCTCTACTGTTTGCTGATTGTAGACCTTGAATAACAGCGGGGATAGGATAAAACCCTGTCTCACGCCCTTCTCAACCACTGTTCTTTCGTCCCTATAGGCTCTTGTAACTGTAGTCTCCTTTCTGTACAAGATGTTAATAACCTCCTGCTATATTTCATCCTTGCTAGCTTCAGAATTTCAAAGAATGTAGTCTCGACAGCATTATCAAAATCTTTGTCTGAAGCTACAAACTTTGTAAGTGTGGGTTCCTTTCTCATGTTTCAATATACGATTACCTGATGCTCCCTCTGAAACCCTCAACAAGCTATGGGTCTTTCAGTTTATGCAAAAATGTTCAAATGTGAGTGAAATCTTATGGGACTTAACTGCTAAGGTCATCAGTCCCTAAGCTTATACACTACTTAACCTAAATTATCCTACGGACAAACACACACACACTCCAATGCCCGAGGGAGGACTCGAACCTCCGCCGGGACCAGCCGCACAGTCCATGACTGCAGCGCCTTAGCCCGCACGGCTAATCCCGCGCGGCAGTTTATGCAGGTCCTAACTCCTTAATTTCCTTCTGTTTGGAGTTTTTTCAGTTTTAATCTGCAGTTTATTGCCAGTAAATTATATCGCAGTCCACACAAACCCCTGGAAATGTCTTCCAGTTTAAAATCTGGTTTAGAAATCTCTGTTTCAGCATTATATAATGTCTTAATCTAATTCCAAATCTTATTTTTCTGAAAATTACATGTAGAAGTGCTCTATGTAAATATTGTGTATGTTTAGTGATATTACATTAATATACCTGGAAAACTTATAAAGGAATTAATTGATTTAGAATCAAGTTTCTTTTCATTTAGTAGTTTTTGCCAGTCCCGTTGTTTTTCACCAAAATCTCCAGCTCTCCTTATATGTCTTTCGTATGGCCTTTCTTCAATTTCTGTAGTATTTTCAACTTATTATTTACATTTTCAAACTTATGCCCTGTATTTTCGATGGCAATAAATAAGACGCTTTCAGACTGAGCTATACAAGATTTCGATCGTCGCTATAAAAAAAAGCTCTGATCACTTTTCCCATTTTGTATAATAACACAATATTTGAAAGCAATGGAAATTTTCGAATGAACATTACTCGCTTAAAAAAAATGAAAAGAAAAAAAGAAAGTTCCAGCATAGCTACTATGGCAAATGGATGTCCCGGTTTTTTACTCAGTTATTAGTAAAAAGTAAAAGAATGCATTATAACCAAGTCCAAACACATACCGAAAAATACCGGTTATTCAGAATTAAAAGCCAGCCGGGGTCGCCGAGCGGTTCTAGGCGCTACAGTCTGGAACCGCGCGACCGCGACGCTCGCAGGTTCGAATCCTGCCTCGGACATGGATGTGTGCGATGTCCTTAGGTTAGTGAGGTTGAATTAGTTCTATGTTCTAGGGGACTGATGACCTCAGATGTTAAGTCCCATAGTGCTCAGAGCCATTTTGAGCAGGAATTAAAATACTGGTAACACTTTGCACCGGTCGGTTTTTCCCATCCCTCCATCCTAGTCTCTCGTCAGTTCAGATTTACAAATTTCCCACCCTCAGCGTTGTGCGTTGGTTTGTTTTAGGTTACCGACAAAAGCGAACTGTCGCGAGCCGCCACTTTCAGGTGCTGTTTTGGACCCGGTGTGACGGGCGTGTTTGTGTTGCAGCGCACGTGGACAACGAGGTGTACCTGTCGCGCGCGCTGGAGAGACTGGGCGGCAACGCGCTCGACAAGGACCAGGAGCCCGACATCGGCGCCGCCTTCATCAAGTTCGCCGTCGTCACCAAGGAGCTATCGCAGCTCATGAAGACGCTGGTCAGTACGCCGAAACTTCCAACTTAGCTCCTAACAATAATTTTAAATAAGTAAATGATTGCATAAAATTTAGGTAGGAGATTAATTAATCAAAATATCCACGGGTGTACTGCCGGTCTACAGTGTCCAACGGGCACAATATTTCGGCGATCATACATGTCGCCATCATCAGGTGAACTGACGGACTGAGCTCCTGTGAACTTGCCGGCACGGAGATCCGTACGCTATGGATGCTCAGCGGGAACTGGGTTCGGTCGCGGCGGCGGCCGATTTAAATACCCTCCGCCCGCGGCGCGCTCCCTCCGGTGTCCGCGCCCAGGTCCCCCTGAGCATCCATAGCGTACGGATCTCCGTGCCGGCGCGTTCAGAGGAGCTCAGTCCGTCAGTTCACCTGATGATGGCGACATGTATGATCACCGAAATATTGTGCCCGTTGGACACTGTAGACCGGCAGTACACCCGTGGATATTTTGATTCTCAAATACGCCGGGAGAAACTCAAGAATCACATCAGGAGATTAATTAATTATGGTCGTCAGCTCAAAAAGAAGCAGAAGTTATATATCCCGAAACAAGAGCAATACCGACAGACTTGGAGCGTTTGTAATGAATATCTCGGTTAAGGATAGGAACCCTCGTCCAGAAACGTCACACACCGCCAATGCAGAGAACCCAAGTTACGAGGGGAAGCGCCAGCCTCTAGGCCACTCCTGTGGCAGCAGGCGCAAATTTGCACGCGAGGCACCGCTAGCGAAACACGTCGCAGGCTTCAGGTCCATAGATAGCTTCGAAAGCGTCCGTGCGTTTCATAACAACACTGTCACGTTACAAATTCATGGTTGTTGGCCTACTTGTAGGCTCTGTAACGTAGATTCGGCGCCCTGTGGCGTCGTTGAATCGTGTTACCGAACATGGATTCCTCTCCTCAAGACACCCTGGAAGATTGCCGGATATCAGTTTGTTGCATCGTTTACATAAGATAATGCTAAATATTTTCCTAAGGAGTAGGAATTGCTGTGGCCGAGCGGTTCTGGGCACTTCAGTCCGGAACCGCGCTGCTCCTACGGTCGCGGGTTCGACATCACACACATCCTGCCTCGGGCGTGGATGTGTGTGATGTCCTTAGGTTTGTTAGGTTTAAGTAGTTCTAAGTCTAGGGGACTGATGACCTCAGATGTTAAGTCCCATAGTGCTTAGAGCCATTTGAACTATTTTGAGGAGGAACTCGAGGACAATGGGGACCCGAAATGGCTGGCTCTGAGCACTATGGGACTCAACTGCTGAGGTCATTAGTCCCCTAGAGCTTAGAACTAGTTAAACCTAACTAACCTAAGGACATCACAAATATCCATGCCCGAGGCAGGATTCGAACCTGCGACCGTAGCGGTCTTGCGGTTCCAGACTGCAGCGCCTTTAACCGCACGGCCACTTCGGCCGGCGGGGACCCGAAATAAATGCCATTGTACGTATCTTTGACCACACTTGTTTCTTTCTAATTTACTAAATCCACAAAAATTGTTCCGAAATCATCTGTATCGAACAGAACACATCTTTAAAAAATTCTTCGGTCACTCGATTAGTGAAAGGGACGATGACATCAGATCAATTGATTATACAATTTTTAACTGCTCGTGACTTCCTTGTCTAGAGAGACAATGTTTCAGTGAGTCAAGAAGACTCTAAAGAGACCTTTTGAGAGTATTTTCTTTCGTAGCGTTTCAGCTGGCATTTCAATTGTCTGTCTATTCAGTTATTTCCTCATTAATGGCGTTACACTCAACTCATTAATAACGTTTACATTTCTGATTGCACCTCTTCTTGTGCAACTACCCTCAAGAATTTCGTCTTCGCAGCTTGTATTTTACTGTCATCTTCCTTTTTACTCAGCCAATTCTCACTTCCGAGCAACGGCAATGGTATCACCGTAGTATTATAAAATTTGATTTTTATATATAAATAATTTTAAAGACCCTTGTACCTAATGTTCCTTATTTAACAGGAATAGGCACAAGTTCTGTTGAACAATGCTAACTGAAAGATTGCAGATAGTTGTAGACTGACCGCTATCGCACAGATACTCACCATGAACATTAAAGATCGCAAAATAAAATTTTGTGATAGGTTGAATGAATTACTGTTCCTAACAATAATTTTAAATAAGTAAATGATTGCATGAAATTTAGGTAGCAGATTAATTAATTATGGTCGCACAGCTCAAAAAGAAGCAAAAGCTTACGTTTGTTAGTGACTGAAATAAAGTTGAAATTACGTAATAATCACAAATGTGTTAGGATGGCAATAGCGGGACACAAATGCACATGCGCGACTTTGAGTGTAAGTGCCACATACAGCGTGAACAGTATTAATTTAATTAGAAATTTGTTGACATTACTTGTAACTAACCGAAATCAGTTATAGTTACTGGCTAGCAACAGGTACTGAATGACGTTACTCAATGTAATGCTGTCTGCCGTCAGGTTTTGTGAAGCAAACGCTGAGGACTAACTACTACTTCATAATCAATCATCCCTTGGAAAATTCGTAACAATTTCAATAACTAACAACAGACACTTTTGCGCTGCCAGTGTTACGAAAGTTACAAATATATGAAATATTTGCGAGACACACAACATAAAATTATATAAGTCGCGTTAGTTGAAATAGTATACGCATTTTGCCATTGAAATTACTTTTGCTTTGCTGATTGGATGCAGTAGAAACACTACAATGTACAGAGAACTTTAATTGCTATTGCATCTGATTTAGTTACTCGCTGATTTAAGTTAAAACTGCATATTTAATTACTTTCATCTTCACTGAATTATCTGTCTCAGTTGTGACTTTCTCGGTATTTACGGTGGAAGGTAAGAACTCTGCTGATGGTTAATGAATCGGGATAATTAGCAGCACTCACAAGCTTTATGGTTCAGTTAAATGAACACCGCTACATTCAAGTACTGAAACTATGACGCTGGCAAGGAGTGTACATAACTAAAGAGATCAATATCCTGATATTACTTTGTGGTGAGTTGCTGATGGTGCGACGTAACGCATTTTGTAATGACCATTCTTGGCAAAATGGTGTTCTTTAACAAAGAGCAAGTTTTAATACTTTTGGGCCACACGATACTCTTGTTCTATTAACAATTCTTCGTACATTCCTTGTACTGTGCCCAGATACGTGCTCGCTCACATTTCCACAGTGCCTTGCCATGCTCACATCACCATTTCTAGGACACTCTCCATCATACAGTACAGCGCCACCACTTTAAGTCCGTACCTCACACGTATGTAAAGCAACGACTCTTTCCACTCGTGATACTGGTTCTGCATTCTCAAGCACCCAACGATGTTATTATCAATATACAAAAAATGTTTCAAATGGCTCTAAGCACTCTGGGACGTAACATCTGAGGTCATCAGCCCCTAGACTTAGAACTACTTAAACCTAACTAACCTAAAGACATCACAGACATCCATGCCCAAGGCAGGATTCGAACCTGCGACCGCAGCAGCAGCACGGTTCCGGACCGAAGCGCCTAGAACCGCTCGGTCACATCGGCCGGCGTCAATATACAAACAGGTTCTCTGGATTCTGCACAATACGAACGTCCTCGACTTTGCTAGCGTTTCTACAGAAAGTTTGTACAATATTTTCAATTATCATAATCGTATTACAATTTTTAAATGGCGATACTGTCTAAATTAATGAAATACATCCGTACTCAAGAAATTACTTTAAAATTACATAATTAACTAATTGAAAAATCGTGGGGCACTGAGTTGCTGTGTTGTAATGTGCTCTATCTAGTATTTCACACATTGCTCCATGTCTGTGCAGCTTAACGTCTTTATTATAATCATAATGATAGATCATATTAGCCTAGATAATTCAAATGTAGCAGCCCCTCCATTATTTCGTTGTTATTTAATGTCTTCGACCTATTGGGTATTTATTTCGCAACGCCGTAACATTTGTGTTATGTAATGCAGTTTTAAGATTCTATTCTGTACATTTTTATTTTGTTTTTATCTTATTTACGCGTCAAGTTCCGTAGGACCAAACTGAGGAGCAAATCTCCAAGGTCATGGAACGTGTCAGTACATGAATTACAACATAAAAGTAATAACAGATAAAAATAAAATGTTTATGAACCTGAAAAAGTCAAGCCATAAGTTTCAGTAAACGCAGTTAACAATATGACATAAGAATCTGCTTAATTTTTCAAGGAACTCATCAACAGAATAGAAGGAATGACCCATGAGCAAAATCTTCAGTTTCGATTTGAAAGCGCGTGGACTACTGCTAAGATTTTTGAATTATTGTGGTAGCTTATTGAAAATGGATGCAGCGGTATACTGCACAGCTTTCTACACAAGAGTTAAGGAAGTCCGATCCAAATGCAGGTTGGATTTCTGCAGTGAGTGAAAGCTACTTATTCTTGGTAATAAGCTGATATTGTTAACAGGAAACGACGGTAAAGAATTTATATATTGAGAGACCAATGTCAAAACACCCGGACTAGTGAACAGGGGTCGACAAGAGGTTCGCGGTACTTACACTGCTTATTGCCCCAACCGACCGTTTCTGAGCCAAATATATCCTTTTAGAATGGGAAGAGTTGCCCCAAAATATAATACCGTACGACATAAGCGAATGAAAATAAGCAAAGTAGACTAATTCTCGTGTCAAACGATCACTTACTGCAGATACCATTCGAATAGTAAAAATGGCAGCATTAAATCTTTGAACAAGATCCTGAACGTGAGCTTTCCACGACAGTTTGCTGTCTATCTGAACACCTATAAATTTGAACTGTTCAGTATCACTAATCAAATACCCATTCTGTGAAATTAATACGTCGGGTTTTGTTTAATTATGTGTTAGAAACTGTAAAAACTGGGTCTTAGACGAAGTATTGCTAGCTGGTGTCATTCTTTCATGTGTTATTACTTTATAATCTGCAAATAGTATTAGGTCGGTGCATAAGTTCGTAGCGTTTTTCCATAAGTTTAATAAGCACAACATATACGCATAACAGAGGCTGTAGTCATCAATAGTATATTCTCCTTCAGTACTTATAACAGGTTGCCAACGCTGGTGTAACTTTTCGACTCCACGGCTGTAGAAATCACGTGGTTTTGAGGCGAAGACCTCGTCGAGCCATGTTCGGAACGCATTTTCATCCGGGAAGGAAGTTCCGTGAAGGTTGTTCAATAGAGAGCGGAAAAAGTGGAACTCTGAGGGCGCAAGATCAGGTGAAAAATGTTGGTGCGGAATTACTTCCGATCCCAACAACTGTATAGAGTTTTTTTTCTCAGTTCAGCAGAATGCTTGCGGGCTTTATCGTGGAGTAGCGTCACTTCATTCAGTCTTCCTGGTCGCTGTTCTTGCATTGCATCTGCAAGACGCCTCAGTTGTTGACCCGACCATCGCTGTTCCACCAGAAGAATAACGTCATCTTTTGTGGATGCGCGCAGGGCTTTCTACGGGGAGTTGCTGCTTTGTTTGGACTTAACCATTCCTTTCTTTTTCTTACGTCAGCATAAAGAAACCATTTTTCGTCACCATTAACGATGCAGGATAGCAATTCTCGGTGGTGTTCAAGAGCCAATTAATGACGAGCAAGCAGAGATGCGGTATCAATACACCCAATTTTCAAAGCTCCCCCATTGCATGCAAATGTCGCACGATGGTGGACTGATCACAGTCAATCACATATGCCAGTTCTCGTGTACACTAACGGGATCATTGTGGATTAATGCGTTTAATAGGCCGGCATCGTACCCCTAAGGTCTTTCTGAACATGGAAAGTCCTCCTTAAAACGAGAAAATAATTTTCTTGCGCTGCCT